>NW_027513922.1:0-117583 GCF_048772815.1 Callospermophilus lateralis
CTATCAGACCCCTCTTTTCCCCCTAATCCTTCCTTATTAAATATATTATTTCAATATTTTAACTGTCAACTCTTTAAATCTTTAAAAGAAAGCCCCTTGAAAATTTCCTTGTATTTTGATCTCTTAGAAAACTTTCTGCCCTGGTTTTTCACTTAGTAGCACTTGGAATAATTTGAGTAAGATTTTATAAACCCTAAATATACATTCCAGGCCAGATGAGTACTCTGTTCCTCCTAAGGCAATCAGTCTCCTGATAAAGGTGTTTTGTGCTCCTTAGAGTGATCTCCATCTCCTTAACTCCCTTAGCTCCAGTGCCCATCTATATTCCACTTCTACCTTCTTCCTGATTGCTTTCCTCTGTTTTCCCACATGTGTTTCACAGATGCTTCAGTCTAATGAGCTCAGAATGAAAGCTACCAAGAACTGCTCCACCAAGTCAAGCTCAATTTCTAGCAATCAGATATCTATCCACTGTCACCCAAATTCCAAGTTCTATCATGTTAACTAGTTCTATTTCTAATACTCTAACTCCAGAAAGTCTTTTTTGGTAAAGGCGTTCCTGCACCTGCTGTCTGACAGGGTCACAGAGTGGGGGATGCTGTGGCAGGGCTGCACCATCTGGAAATCGGAACCATTAGGAATGTTGAGTGTTTTGTTTATGATACTCATGATATGGATAACATGGCATATGCCAATCAATAATAAAAGTATGTATTACCTGAGATTGCAGGAAAATTCCCAGAATGAGACTAAGGAATTGAGACATGCCATGATGTATGTTTCAATATCTCTCGGGATACAAACAATAGTGTTATTCCTCAAGCCTAAACAACAAAAAATATTTATCCCATGGTTAACAATTTATACTACCCCCCCAACCCTATTCTAAAGCCACAACCTGTACAACAGCCTCACTACAGAAAAACAATTGCTGTGCCAACAGTACAAAGGCCATCTTATGTAGCTTTTGGTATCCCCTTTAAGGACCAGAGGCTAATAAAAATACATTCCCCCAACCAATAGACCCTCCTTTGCCTTACACAGAAACTTACCATGAAAATTGAAAACACATAGTTAATATAAATGACAAATGGGTTGAAGTGTAAAGCCTGCCCTTTTGTTAAAGATTACGAAGACATAAGAATTGGTGTGCTTTGATCAACGATCAAGAAAATTCTTTAAGAAAGCAGTTAAATTGGTCATATGAAAAAAGGAAATTACCTTGGAAATTAAAAATAGAATAATGTAAAATTAACATAGATATATTTTAGAGGCACTTCAGAGTAGTAGGCTTTTAAATAATAGACTTTCACTACTTTCAGTGTGTTTTACTGGGATTTTAGTTTAGAAGTAAGAAAGCTTACCAATAATCATACATATGCTTTAAAGTTAAAGGTTAATGAAATAAATATAGGCATGCTTTAAAGTTAGAAGTGAATAATAGGTTAGGAGTCATGTAGTCTAGTTGCATCACCTAGTTCCTAGTGATTGAGTTAAAAACCTAAAAGTTTAATCATGATTAACTAAGGTTACAGAAAAATATTTTGAACAATGTACTCAATATATTAGGTAATCAATGTATGTCAAAAAAGATTGTAACTCTTGAAAATTATGTAAATCAAAAAAGTTTCAGGCTTTGAAGCTATCCATTATCTACCTGAAAAAGCACTTGTAAAAAAGGTATAAAAATAAAGGTCCCTCCATGAGCAGAGAGATTTCTTCTGGAGGCTGCTCGTAACTTGCAACCTGTTGTCCAGACTATTCTTCTTTCACTGTTGCCTCTCCTCCTTCAGGACCCCTGGAACTCCACTCTGCCCCCAACCCGGGCTGGACCTCCACACTTTTGTATGACCATAGATACCTTGAGCCTACTCACTTACCTGCTCCAGTACATGCTTGCTTTTCCCACCACACAGCTATGTAGATTCAGTGGTCCTTTATTACACTTTCTGTTACACACATCCTCCATTATAAACCACCTGGCTAAATCTCAGTCCACCTACTCTATGACTGAACCAAGGCAAATGAATATGTCTTTGGAAAAGAACCAAGTCATGAATATAGGTATCTGTACATTTACAGACAGTAACTTTTTATAGGTTCATAAATATACCTATTGCATTCACTTTCCACTTTCCTAGGAAAATAGTTTTACACTTTCTTTCTAATAAAAACCTCCATAAACTCCTAAGTCCTCTTACTATGCTCATGACTTGTTTTCTAGTCCTCTGAGAAAATATAAATATTCAAAAGATAACTTCTATAAGTTCCCCAAACCACGTCGTTTATTCTCAGTATAGCTGCAGCGATAAGTTGTCTGCCTTGCATACTGTTTTGACATGTCTGTTTTTGTTTCTATAGTCAGCTGATCCAATTTTGTACAAGAACCATCTTGAGGCTTTAAGAATAGTAATTGTCTCCTTTTCTTACTATGTCATATCATGTTTTCCTAGAGCATTAACAAAGCCAATTTTGTTCTGTTCCTCACTGATGTCCACATTTGCCTCTAGATATACCATCAGTCTTCCTGTTTTTTTTTGTTTGTTTGTTTTTGGTTTTTTTTTTTTGAGGTACTGGGGATTGAACCCAGGGCCTCTGAACTACTGAGTCATTTCCCCCAACCTCTTTTATTTTTTATTTTAAGACAGGGTCTTGATCAGTTTTTTCTTCCTTTTGAAGCAAAATTTTCCCATTTCAGGTTTCCATAATTGGTCTATGTATATCTAAACTAAATGGTTGATGATAAACAGCATGTTATTAACAGTACACAGTATTTGATAGTGATGCTAAATTTATCTAGAAACGTTCAAATTTAGTGACAGCCAGATTTTCTGCTAGCTTGTAATTCAAGTACGCTTGAGTTAGTAAAATATACTCTTTTCTTAGACAGCTGTATCCATAAAAACTCATGACTGGGTAGGACACGTTAGATTTTTTTTTTTTTTTTAATTAGACTCCACGTGCCTGACTCTACTTGACAGCACTTGCTCTAGCTCCTTCTCCTTATTGCTTATTGCCATCTCCTTTTCCATTAATCTCTTTATATAAGAATAACCTCTAGGTTCAAGTTTTAAATGTTTTCTTTTCTCTAATTATGCTAATTTCTTAGATAATCTCAGCAGTTTTCTTAAGTACCATTTGCTATAATTTGCATCTTGTGTGTCTCCCAAAGACCTTTGCATTAAAGGCTTGTCCCCAGCCTATGGCACTATGGAGAGGTGGTAGAGCATTTAGTAGGAAGGACATAGAGGGAGGAAGATAGCTCCCTGGGGGAGTGTCTTTGAAAGGGATATTAGGACATTGGCCCATCTTCTTCCTCTCTTTGTTTCTAGGCTACTATGATATGAACATGTCCTCTGCCACTTGCTCCTGCACTGTGATGTACTGTTTCAGTCAACTTTTTTGCTGCTGTATCCAAAGGACCTGATAAGAATTGTTTTAGAGAAAGAAAAGTTTATTTGGGGGTTCACGATTTCAGTGGCTTCAGTCCATAGATGGTCCTCTCCATTGCTCTGGGCTGAAAGAGAGGTAAAACATCATGGCTGAGGGGTGTGGAGGAGAAAAGCAGCTGGGAACATGGCATCAGTAAACAGAGAGGGAGCATGTCACCAGCTGGCCAGGCTGACACGATGAGCTAGGTTTAAAGGAACTGGCTGCAGCAAAAACTAAGAAAATGGTGAAGAAATCATGCAACACACGAACATGAGTTTCGAGGGTGGGACAGCTATGAGACCCCAAGTGTCAGCTCCATGGTAGGCAGCACTGGAAAGAGAGAATGACAAGTAATAGAGGGAGGCCACTCAGAACCTGTCAATTTACTGGGGAAAAAAGACATTCGATAGAATTTTCCACCCAAATAAGGCAATAGGTAGGGTTTCAAAAGGTGGAGTCTTGCTTAGTGATGTCTTGTGGTCAGCAAATTGACTGACATCTTGGCAAGTCACACCCATCTAAAATTCTGTGTGGTATCACTGGCAGAGCAAGAGGAAAGGCACACTTGTGTCGCACAGCCCAGTCAGCACACAGAGCCTAACCAGTCACTTCATATGCTCAAATGCACAAGCTCACACAGGAAGCCCATGGGTGGCTCGTCACCTCACCATGACAAAATATAAACCCCAAAGGCATGCCCCCAGTGGCCCACTTCCTCCAGCATGCCCCCCGCCTTACCTGCTTATAGTTACCACCAAGTTATTCCCTACCAGGGGATTAACATACTGATCTGTTTAAAACTCTTCTAACACAATCATTTCATCTCTAAACCTTCTTGTATTCTCTCACACATGAGTTTTTGGGGGCACCTCACATCCCATACCATAACATGTACTATGCCACAACAAGCCCAAGTGACCATGGGATGAATCCTATGAAACCATGAACTAAACAAACTTTTCCTCCCTTTCGGTTGATTATTTCAGGCACTTTATCACTGTGAGAAAGCTGACAAACTTACCATCTAAATGTTGATAGCTATAAAATATATATCTTTTATCCAACTATTTTCCCTGAAATCTAGGATCGTATCTGCATCTGCCTACTTTACATCTTGATTAATAGATCAAGCAGTACATGACAACTATGGTATTCCTAAAGTTAAGTCCCTGATTTTCCTCCCCAAATCTCTGTCTCTCCTATCTTCCTCACCTTAATAATTGGGAACTCAAGACTTTTATTTGCTCAGAACAAAACTTTGCAACCATCCTTCTCTCTTCTCTTAGTCTCAGATCGCACATTTAAACTCTCAGAAAATCCTGTCCACTTTACCCTCAGTAAATCTTCAGTTCAATACTTCTCACCTCCATACTTGCTAACACACTGGTGTAAGTCACCATTCTGTACCAGATAGAAGACTTATAACCTCCTATTTTGTTTCACTTTATCTGCTGTTAGTACCTATAAAGCCCCAAATCAGAATAATCTTCTTTTAATGTAATTCTGTATTTTACTACTCTTCTTAGAGCATTCCAATGATTTCCCTCTCACAGAAAAATCAAAAGAATTTGTCAGTTTACAAGGCCAACACAATCCATCCATTGTCTACACTGCTCCAACTCAGCTAGCTTCTTTGGTATTTCTCAAACATGACACACATGCCTCCATCGCAGAATTTGGGCACTGGCAATTTTCTCTGTTTGGGACACTCTCTACAAAGATCCAAATATCTCCTACCTTACTAATCTCAAGTAAGACTCTGTTTAAACAATAACTCACAATATCTTCCCAGTTCATAAGAACATATTATTTTCACTGTGTTTCATCTATATTTTCTTACTCATCTTTATATTTCCAGAATGCAAAACAGTGACTGACATACCATGGTATGCAATAAAATTCATTAAAAGAAAGATGGAAATACAAGTAAGGAGCTGTGAGGCCTCCACAGACTTAACCTCTCAGCTTTTGCAAGATTCTTCCCATGTATAACTGTTCTAACAAATAAATATATTATTGAAAGTTACATTAATTTAATCATTTTCTAGAAAAAGAAATATTTCTTTATAGACAGGAGCTCTGTCGTAACAAACATTAGCTGGAGATGCAGTGAGCATGGACCACCCTATGTAATTCTTTAGGTAAGAATTTTGTCCACAGCCAAGTTCCAATACCACACACATTCCCTACAATCAACTTTGAAAATTACATTCATTTTTATTGCTAATTTTTAAATGAAAAATGTGAAGTCCCATTATCATTGGACATAAAAAAAATAATGCATTCAACTTCTCAGTACCTGAGCATTGACAGAACTGGTATAAAGTGAGGTTTTTCATTGTAAATAATATAACCTCACTGTGGCTACAAATAAATTATTAAATGCTAATGTTTACAGCAAACTGGATACATCTTAAAGGACAAGTCCTGTCTTCTTCCTTTGTAAATTCTCTGTATTGTGAGAATAAACACATATAACTCCCCACTGAAGAATAATGTGGTTCAGGAAAAGGCTGTGAGGAGAGAAATGGGAGAGAGGAGAATTTATCAAATAACTCCTGAAAAACATTGTTTTATATAACCACAAAATCGTTTTCTACAAAACACCCTTGGAAATTGCACTACATGAAATGATTTCTCTGTTTCAATAAATTTTATTCAATAATAACATGCAATTTTCAGAGAACTCAACCTTCTTAGACCCTGTGTATGGTTATACACTTGGCCAGCATAATTTCTTTGAGGTTTAAATAATTTATTTCAGAGCTTGAAATTCTGATTTTTACTGCTGATTCTTGAGAAATTCATAAAGAGAATTGTGCATGCAACTTGTAGACACTATACAAAGTAGACATTAATCAAAATAAGGCTGGAAAAGTGCATATGATAACAATTTTTGTAAAATCAAAATTAGAAAGTAAATTTGAATCTAAATTTTTACCTTGAAAAATATTTTTTGTCTCTAAAACTGCACATTCTAAAACTAAGCATACATGTTTATCCATATCTTATTTATCACTCTTAAAATCTAGATGTGATGCCCATGTTATATTAATTAATTGTGTCAGTATAAAAGTGTACATTTACTGAATACAAATGTAAAAACATTTTGAATTAATAATTATAATACTCAGAATAAATATCTTCAAGTGAAAGCTTTAATTAGCTTAGTCAATCACCAAAGATAGTTAGTTTGAATGATATTATATCATTTTAAAAGTATATAAAGTTTGTCATACTGATAGAATGTATAAAATAATTTAGAATTACTTTTAAGTTCATTGCTTGATTTCACTCATGTTTGTTGATTTTTCTATTTTTCATAGCCCTAAACCTAGCCCTAAGAGTTATTTAAAAATTTTACTTTTTAATTACATGTGGATAAATTATAGTTGTATCAGATAACAAATGAAGTTATGATTCATGCCTACAATGTGGATTAATTAAATCAAGCATTTAACGTATCCATTGACACCAGCACTTAATTTTGTGTTAAGAACATTTGAAATTTACTTAGTAATTTTCAAATGTATAGTCTATTATTATTTACTATATTCACCAAACTGTGAAGTATAGCTTAAAGAAAAGACATTCTTCTATCTAATTGAAGCTATGTACTTATTTTTAAAATTTTAAGTATATACTTAGAACACAAAATTTAACATTTCAGTTATAAGTATAGAGTTCCACAGTATTAATGACATACATCATTTACAACCAATATTCAGAACTCTTTGTCTTCCAAATAAAACTCTTTGAGCACTAAAAAATTGTTTCTACTCCCAGGCCCTGACAACCACCACTATACTTTCCATCTCAATAAATTTGATCATTCTTTATATCTCATATGAGTAGAATCACTTTGTGATCCTCTTACCTGACATAATATTCAATGTTGTGGTGTATGTTACAATCCATTCTTTAGTATATATAGAGTTCCTTTCCTATTTAAAGCTGAATAATATTCCATTGTATGCATATTCCACATTTGTTTTTCCACTCATTTTTTCAGGGACAGGTGGTATGTTTTACTATGTGCTCTTGTGACTAATGTTGTTGTGAACATGGGTGAACAAATAACTTTCTCAATTCCCCACTTTCTCTTAATTTGTGTATATTAATGAGAATGGAACTATTGCATCATACACTTGTTCTTTTTTAATTTTTTGAGCGACTCCTAAACTGTTCTTTACAATGGTTACACCATTTTACATTCCCATCAACATTGGACAAGATTTCAATTTCTCCCCAACTCCACCAACACTTGTTATTGCCTTTTTAAAATACTAGCCATCCTAATAGTTATAAGGTGTTGTCTTATTGTGGTTTTATTTATTAATCACTTTTATTAATTTATCTTGTTACCAATATTTTAAAACACAGGCTAGTTGAAATGTTTGGATTATGGGAAATAAGATGGTAAAAAAAAATAGCAGTAAAATGGTGTTTTTAGAGAAAGAGATAATAAAAAAATAATAAAAAAGTATTTAGAAAGGAGCCTATAATCATTGCTAAGGAGTTATAATATGATCACAATATAAGCTTCCAATGAAAAAATACCCTAGAAACTTGATGCATCTCACCAAAGAATTGACTTTGAGAATTTAAAGCCATTTAAATGAGCTATTATGGCTCCCTCAGTCTGGGGAGACAACTGCAATGTGAGAGATTATTTAAATACAAATAAAAACAAGTTCTTGGAATACAGATGTAAATCATTTTCATTCCTTCAGGACACTTTCCTCTCAGGTCAAAAATATACATACATATATAACACATGTGAGCACATACACTCACACATGCAGCTCACTGAACAATTTTGGTTAGTACATTAAAACTTGTTTTTTTTCTGCAACTGGAGATAAAATGTATTTTAGACAGGCATCATATTTACTCTATATTCATTTAAATATAAAATTCAATTAATATACAACAGATGTATATTTATTATCCATTTATGTGTTCCTCATTTCTTATGGAACCTATTACCATCTATAATCTTGTCTGTGAACACAACTTTTCAAAACTTATTTTAAAATGATCTAGATGTGGTAGCATTATCAGAAATGACACTATTCTACAGAAAGCAAGGATAGCTGCCTTAAAAATGCCATAGAACAAATAAGAAGTCCACTTAAAAATAAATTAGTCAAAGTCTCTTCTGAGTCTAATCAGATTGCTTCTGTGACTACTTTCCCTCCCTATCTGCTTTAATGGTTTTCAGACACTAGGTACAGGGATTAACTCTGTCTGATCACATTGTACTCCAAAGCCATCCTGGATATCTTCATCCCAGGGCTCCCTGACTCTAGTGTTATCTTGTTTTTAAATCCACACAGTTTCCCTTATGGAAGTTATAATATGTAGCTAGATGAAGACCATGGTATTAACAGTGGACTCACTGTTAAGGCATTCTCTAAACACAGCATTTTTAGTAGAGATTAGATTATTTCTTAACCCATTTTTACAGTATAAAATAAACATTTTTATTACCAAGAAATCTATGAAAGCCAAAGTTAACTTTAAAAATTCATACTACAAAGTGTGCATCTTAGTATCCTCTGAAGTCTGTTATAGCAAAAATAATGACAAAACCATGAATTTTTTCTAAAGCAAAAATAAATCTTAAATAAAATATTTCAACATTTCAGATTCAAGTAAGTTTGGGGAAGAGACAAAAACACTAAATGAAATAAACTTCAGAAGAACTTAGGAATAGTTTACAGTAAATTTTTGTCTCAAGCTTGATATTTTAATAGTAAACTTTCAATGTTAGGTAATATTTAAATCTACCATGAACAGATATATTTTCTCTTATAGGTGATTAATATGACTAGTGTATGGCCTCATGTAAGATATACCTTATATAAAATAAACCAGTGTCCAAAAAACTAAAATTAGCTTAGTATAGTAATACATGCATACCAACATTTAAAGTAATAGGAAGTGAAATGGAGCAAATTATGCTATATACATTTATGAATATGTTGAACCCCACATTATGTATAATTGCAATAAACTGATAAAATATTTTAAAAATCAGCTTGGGTAAAGTAGTGCCCTACAAAAGATTTGTTTTACTATGCTTTATTAATTCTGGCCAACAAAATCTTGACAGTGATCCACAGAGCCTAAATATTGATAAACAAATATATCTTGTTTTATTTTTAATCAAGGAGAAAGGTTAAGTTGAAAATATTTGAACTATTTGTCCCTATACAATAAATATCAGATAAATTACACTACTTAAGTTCACAAAGAAATATTGAACAAGGAACTTGGATTCAAGATGGCAGTCTAGAGGGTGACTGCATTCTGTGTTGTTCCTGGACCTGGGACTGTTTCTCTGCAAACAATAAGAGGACTCCCATAGTTGCTCCTGGGCAGGAATCATGGCCACCATGCTTGATCAGGTCTCCAGACCAAAGCATTAGTACAGGATACATAGCTGCTGCCCACATGCAGGACCTCCAGTCTCCACTCCTGTGTATACCTCCACATCTACAAACATGGGGTTCCGGTGGCCTCCATCTTGTTAGCCTGCACCCGGGGACACCACACAGGGTCTGGAGATAGCTGCCAGCCACAACACTGCACACCACGGGGCTGCATCTCTGAACATGGCACCCAACGCTACCATTCAGCATAACTCCACCTGACATCACATCTATGAAAGCAGACACCTCTATCTTGGGACACCTTTGTTGACATCTTTAGTTGGGGAAACTCTCAGCTTCAGACACCTGCTGGGGCCTAGAAGCAATATCAAGGTACCTATAGTCCTCAACTCCCCCCGTCTTCAGCAGCTGCTCACCTGATACAGTGTTTGCAACTTCATGGTCAGTCCATAGCTTGCAAAACCTGGTCCTGAACTGCCCAATACAAAACAGCTCTTCATGGCAGGTGCACACCCCCCAGAGAGCAGCCCAGAAGAACTCTGCAGAGAGAGGTTCCTGATTGGGATGTGAAAAGGGAGTAGGTGAGTGAAATACAGTTTAGAGACTAAATTAGGGACCAGGAATTAATTATGAAGTGTATAGATGATATAAGGAGATAAGACCAGGTGTGTGCCCCAAAGGGATCCTTGGGGTGCAGTCTTTCATCAGGAACTGGCAAGTGTTATACTCCACCTCCAGGAGTTCCACCCCCCAAACCAACTCTCCCACCCTAATACCTTCATCATCCTGAGGGTGGAGATACCAGAAAACGACAACCCCACATATTGGATAAGAAGAGAAGCAGGAAAATTACTGAACTCCAGCAAAAAGAATCCTTGTATCTTCCTTTGAGATTTTTTTTCTCTTTTCTCTCTCTTTCTCACCCTCACAACCCCAACATTTGTGAAACCAAGTACTTTTCATGAATTCGGCTACTGAGGCCTGGGATGTCTGCATAGTATATTACAGTTGTGTCGTATATTCTTTTACCTCCTATTTTTACATTGTAAATTTTTCTTAATAATTATGTTTGTTTCTTTTTTGTACTCTCTCTATTGTCTTCCCAATTACTTGTCTCCCCCAAATCACTTTCTCTCTCTTCTCCAGCTACTAACCAATTTTTTTAGAATCTTCTTTCATGTTTTCTAAGATCTAATAACTCCATAGCCTTACCTCCAACATGCCATGGTAAGAAATCTGAACACTAGTTTAATTATTGAAGCTAAGAAGTAAAGTGATAAAATTTATATTTAGACTGCTCACTTTTGCTATTTGCTGCATGGATGGGCTGACAGTGTATATTGGAAACAAAGAAGAGTAAAAAATAATAATTATGAGGCTGTTGCAAAAGTTAAGGTTAGAGGTGATGGTGAATGTGGAAAAAGGAATGGCAGTGGAGGCAGAGATGTGGGGACACATTTAAGATACATTTTAGTGTAAAACTGAATGAAATAATTGATATGATGTGGAGGCAAAAAAGAGGAAGGAATACAGAGGGACTCCAGGTTCATGGTTGAACACATTTGTTGATTAACGGTTCCATTTACTAGGAGCAGAATACATTCCAGGAGGCGGGCAACATGGAAAGTGGGTATGAGGTGAAAAGACAAAATAAATTCCTGGAGAAATTTAGAAGTAGAGGAGAAGTGAACTGAATAAGTCCTGTCTTCTCACTACCCTCTGAGTCACGTGCTTGGGTCAGGAGTAGCTTAGTTCACCAAGCAATATTTTTCAATGAAGGAACCATAGTCCTCATTGCTCTATATATTTGTAGGTAAACGGGATACAAAGGACAGTTGCTTGACCACTGAATAATTAAAGTTGTCTAAAAAAGTAAAAGATACCTCAAAACAGGTACCTCTGGCACTCGGCTGTTCGCACTAATCTGGGTATCCTTTGTGATAGCTCAGACATACTGAACCAAATTCTTGTTAGGCTTCCAAAAAGAAAGAGGAAAAGAGCCTCCAGGCTCTCTGAGCTTTGCTGTGCCCAGGAAGAAAGGAAAATCAAATCTTTGGGATACATACCTAAGCTATAAAATAAAAAGGATAAGCAGGAAATGAAAATGAAAAGAGGACACCTGGACTGATAGTACACATTTTGAGATGTACTGCATGTAAAAACCATATTATTATAATTGTAAATGCAGGTGAACACAAAAGACTTCCAAAATGTCAGTATTTATAATGTGGATCGAAGGAGAATATCTAAAAAATGGAGAATGAGAAAAAAGAGAGTGGGAAATAGGAAGAAAACTAGTTAAATGTGGTATTACCTAATCTCAGCCATGGCTGGGGAAGTGGCAACTTCAAGATGAAAATGCCAGCTGTGACAGGTTGTGACTATTTGTAACTGTGAAAATAGAACCTAATTATTATATCAAGAAAGAAGTTATTTATTTAAAACAAAAGTATGGCAGGTCAATGAGAAATAAAAAGGAGTTGTTAAGTGATCTAGCAAGATTCACTTAAGAGTTAGAAAAATTTGTTTATAAAATATAAACTAATAAATACTTAAATTTTTATGTCTTAAATAATAGGTAAAATGTCTGTGTCAGTCAAATGAAAAAGGTAAAATCAACAGAACATTTCCCCTGAAATGACTCTTCAACTTTCTATCTTATATATTTGACCTACTTTGCTCTGGATCTGAGGTTACAATCTAGAGTCATGTTTCTGCTGTGTCAGTCACCATGAAGCCATCACATTTTAAAGTATTTAACCACTTTAAAGAACAAAAAACTTACATAATGCCTATGTGTCCCAGACCCAGAAAGCATGTTGTTAATTTCACTCATTTATAACAATCAAGATATGAAATTTTATTGAAATTCATATGTGAGAATAAATTGATAGAGATGGCTATCCATCTGTGTCAGGAAAAACTCACTGAGGTATAAGGTTTAGAAATATAAGCAAAATAATAATAATAATAATGATGATGATGATGATGATGATTATGATGCCTGTACAACAACAAAAAATGGCAATTAAAACAAAAAGTTCTTTTCAGAATTGTTATTTCAAGAACATTGTATTGTTTAATGTAATCAGCATAAAGCCCTGATAAAGTTCAGGTAAATTTTTCAAATCCTGAGATATTGTAAAAAGTAAAATCTAAACATACTATTAATTTTTAAATTAAAATTAATGAATATGCTGAACTATTCATAAGTACGACTCTAGAGAAATTGTTTCTAGTAACTAATGAAACTGAATTTACTCTAATTTCTACTTGTTGAAATTAAAACCATTCTTAGTTTTTCAGCAAAATAGCCATATATGACATAAAATTATTATTATTATTTTTTGTATAGGGATTGAACCCAGGAATACTTAACCACTGAGTCACATCGTCAGCTGTTTTTAATATGTTATTTAAAGACAGGTATCACTAATTTGCTGAGAGGCTGTCTTTGAAGTTGCAATCTTCCTGCCTCAGCCTCCAGAACTGCTAGGATTACAGGTGTTTGCCGCTGTGCCCAGCTTTCTCTAATGTTTTAACTTATGAAATAAACTATTTTCTGTCTTTTATCTTATTATTTGTCACTTTGAGCTTCTAAAATACTTCAAAACCCAGAAATTATCTTTATACTATTGCTCTGATATACACTATGGTGGAGAAAATATGCTTCATACAAAATTTCAAAATTTCCATTTCTCCTTTTCTAAGTCTAAGCCACCATGATCTTTTTTCAAATTACAGAAGTAGTTATATATATATATATATATATATATATATATATATATATATATATATTATTCAATTTGTTCTCATTCTTCCCTACTAGTTCAATGCAACACTCTAAGACTTTCTACCTACTTTATATTACAATGCCCACATCTGTGAAATGAAGAGTATCCAAGCGGAAATAATTTTTAGTGTGTATAGCTCATGTCTTTTAAACCATTCTAATTAAAAACACATAGTGGTAAGGAGAGATGAATTTAAGGGGAAAAAAGAAAAAAGGAGAAAGAAGAGTGGAACTGAAACAAGAAAAGAGGAAGAGGAAAGGATAGGGAAGCAGAGGAGATGGGAAAGAGGAGGGGAGAGGAGAGGAAACTGTAACCACAAAGAAACCCAATGGATGTTTCAAAGTCCATTAGACTATATGCAGTGATATTGATGTGTGTGGGTTCTGAATCTTCCTAGAGAAACAAAGACAGAATATCTTTCTTGGAAACAGATTACTTATTATAAATTTGTTTTATCCTATTTGAACTATCATGGGACTTTAAAAAGTAGAGTCATTTTCAAGTAGCTATAAAGGTTTCAACAGTTTTATGAAGTGTTTAGTCAGAGTTAATTCCAGTCTCAGAGGGTTCTTTAAATTCAATCTCACTTAATTTGCTTGGACATCTTTAATCAAACCACTCATGTGGACCATCAGTTATAGATTTCCACCCAATTTTACACCTGAGCTGACTAAGGCAAGAGGAATTAAATAATGTGGGCAACTCACAAGGTGAGGTAATGATGCAGTTCAAGGAAGAAAATGGCACCTTTGTCTGCCTTTCAGTCTTTGCCTCCTAACACTTAAACAACTCTGCTTTATCATTGGATGGGGAGCTACACATTTAGAAACCAGCTATGTTATGAGCAATCAGTAGGCTGCTGTTTTAAAAGTTGTTTTTTATTAAAGAAATCTTCAGAATAGAATATAGCAATAAGAAAAAATAACATCCTATTTACAAGTGTTCCACATAAAATTACAATTCCTTACAATTACACTTTATTTTCTTATTGTCCCCCACTGCTATTCATTATAATTATTTTTATGTGGATTCATGAGGTCTTATCTCTGCTATGACCACTATTGTATGAATTTTCCATGTTCTCCTTATATTTGGTTTATTTACTCTCATTCATTTATTCATTAATCCAGTCATTTGTCTGTGCTGAAACAGATTTAGGTGCTCTTCCAGAAACATAAATAAAACATGATCCTTTTCGTTAAACTGATTACAGACTGAAAGGAAGAGACAGAATCAATTAAACAACACAGTGTCTCACAGGTAGATCAATAAATATTTCTACAGGACAAAATAGGGAGAGTTTGAAACCGTGAATCAAGACATGATCATAGAAAATCCAATCAAGACCATTCAGATGGGCACAGGATTCACTCAACAATTATTTAAAATCATCAATAATAGTACTTAACAAGCTAGATTAAATTGTAAGAGTAGTAATGTTAACTGCATGGCTTATCAGCTCCAAACAGACTCTACTACCTGTCTAAAGTAATTGGTAGAGTGCAAGTTACCATTTGATTTTTAAAATAAATTCAAAGAAACATACTAAATATATGTACCCTGTTTTGTTTTATATTTTCTTCATTTTTACCAGGTGCTGGGAATGTATAGAAAAAGCCATAACTTTTGTTATCTGGTTTTAAATTTGGGGAGTTTTGTGGAAGAAAATCAACCAAAGTCTCCTTAAACATAAACCTTTATTCAGAAGACCTCAGTCATGCCTGGGGAAGCAAGGGAAGAAATTTTATAAAACTTTTACATAGGAATCAGCCTACATTCAAACCGTTTCAAGACCATTTGGACAAGAAATATTTCGTACAAGATTAAAAATTATTTCTGTGATTTGGTAGTGACTGGTAGGGCCATTGAAGCTTATCAGGAGTGATAAGGTTGAAGAGTTAGAGGCTCAGGTCATGAACAAGAAAGGGTGAGAATGAAGTTTCAAAGGCTGAGAATGTATGAGTCCTAAGTGGAGAATTTCAGTCATTCTGAGACATTTAGAGACTTTGCACATCTACCAAGTGTTAAGAATTCCTGCATACGAAAAAGGAAATCTTTAATGATCTTGAGAGTATTATACACAGTTGCCAATGAATTGATCCAGGCCAGTGGTTTTGCCTTCTTCCATTAGCAGGGAGCTGCATTCAACCTCAATTTCCATTGGGACTAGTGGCCTGAAAGGTTTGGGCTGCTGCATTTTCCAGAACCTTTTGAAACACAAAATGTCAAACTGCTTGGGACCAGAAGACAAACCTTAATCTCACTGGCACTGTGCTTAGCATACATAACGGGATCCAAGTTAGACCAGAGAAAAAAGATAACATTTTTCTTGGAAAACTATTACCCATTGTAAATGTATTCTATCTCCTAAAATACCATAGGATTTTAAAAAGAAATAGAATAATTATTCTGGTCATGATAATAAAAGACTTTGTTATCATACTTTCACAGGTGACATTGATGCTGGTGACCTTGTTACAAAGATAAAGAGAGAGCAGTAGGGGTTAGGGACCCTCTGTTGTTTAGAGGTTCTATGCTTTGGATTGGGGTCTCTGATTAACTTTGTGATTGTGGCATGATTGGTGGCTAGAAATTTTATGTGCAAAGGCACAGAATGCCTGGCTGCCGGGAAACTTCTATGTAAAGACATGGGATGTCTGGCTGCTTCAGCAATGTCCTTCACAAGGAAGCTCTGTGTTAAGAGTCTTATCAGCTTTGACCTTCATTTCAGCACACAGCTCCTGGGAATATATGGACTATCTTGTAAGAAAACCACAATGTTTCACTGAACCTAAATCTGTCCAAGTAACAGTAACTTTATACAATGGATTTTCTTAAGGATTACACAAAGCTCCTGACATTGTATATTGTAACTGTGAATGTAATTGCAGAATAAGCAACCTTACTGATACTGTAAACAATAATGTAGTTATGGTACTAATGACCTAATGTAAACTATTCATGTAAATAAATGTGGTTGCTTGGACAAGCAGCCATTTTTTCCTGCTTGTGCATCTTGTCTCTGTCTCCATGATTATTTTTCCTTACACTGTTGTACTATATTCCACATTGTTTCAACTTAGATCCCAGTCCAAGCAGATTCTTCCTGAGATATCAAGTAAAACTGGTCTCTCCAGGTCTTTTGGTTTCCAAGTTCCATCCTATTGTATTTGACGCTGGTGATTACTTCAAGTTCAAAATCATTCAATATTTTTAAGTATGAAAATAAGAAATCTGGAACAAAGAAATACATGTCTCTCACAGAGAAAATGAATCATTTGAAACATTAAAATTTCTAATTGGGGTTAATTTTACATGTATTCACTTAGAGAGAATGTCCTTCAAATTTTTGTGCCTCGTTCCTGAGTTGAACTGAAAGAACTCTGTGATATTTTTAAAAATTATGAAAACTGTAAATGAAGTGAAATCTGATGCAATAAGCCCAAGTAGAATAGCCACATACCCTTTAACAAAAATTAGGTAAACAGCTCTGATCCACATACAACATTTTGGTTTTCCTTTTTGTGATAACCTGGAAACACTTCTAGACAATGAATGATACACTATAGAACAAATAATTCATAATGTGCTAGTATAGGTAAGAAAAAACACACCTATTTTTAACTATCAATTAAAAACACATGTAAATTTAGAGATGGAAAGGCTAACTAATAAGATTATCACAGCATAAAGGGACTATTTGCAATAGTTGGAGGGAAACTATTGAAAGGGAGATCTATTTCTGGACATTGATCTGCAAATATATCAAAAGTCAGGCAGAAAGAGCTTTTATGGACTAAACAAGCTCAGAAAAATTAAGTGTGGAGAAGAGGGTGGTATGATTAGACAGTTAATCAGGGAGTGGTTTGCCCTGAGGACAGCCTACTCTAAGGACGTGTGATGGTTAATTATGGTTTCAATTTGGCTGGATTGAGAGTGACCCATTAAATTGGTAAAGCACACTTCTGGATATGAGGATGTTTCCAGATAATACTGGCAAGCAGTGAGTGGATTGTTAAATTGGTCAGTGAACAGAATGGGGAGGACCCTGGCTGTATGTGGGTAGCTTTGTGCAATAGTTTTGGAACCCATTTGTACAAAAAAGGGGAAGGAAAACTGGGAAGTCCTTGAGCAGGAGGACACATGCTCTGAGTGGGTGCCAACTGCATACTTTCACAGGTGACTCGCCAAGGAGCTTCCAAGCCTTTTGCCTCAGATTAGGGCTGCACCATTGGTCTCTGTTATTTTGAGACTTCCAACTTCTTGGACTGAGCAGCTACTGGTTTCTCCATTCTCTGACCTGCATATGGCCATAGTGGAACTCCTCACCTGTGATCCTGTAAGCCAGTCTAACACACCCTACAAAAATCATTTGTACAGACTGTTGGTTATGGTCCTCCAGAGAATCCTGACTAATACAAAAAGGGATGAAAAAGGATATTGAGCAAGCTGAGGCTGGAGGTAGGTCAGGTTCAGGGGCCTATGGGAAGCAGAGAAACTGATTTAAAATATGATCAGTTTAGAGGGTATTTGGTCAACTGGTCCCAACTGTTCAGCTAATCATATATGAGGCTCAAAAGAGGAATTTAGAAGTTTGTGTCTGTTATCTGGCTTTGCTGTATATTAAACAAGGTAGTAGTCCAGGAGTCTTGCCTAATCACAGAAATCTGGTTCTTTGCTGCAAACTTTTTATTGGGATGCAAAAGAGTGGATGGATCTCTTAATCTCAGTCTTATTGTTTTTCCAGGATCATGAGGTTCAGGTAACATTCAACATTGTTGCACTAAGCTTTTTATTTTTATGGAAAACAATACTCTTTCTCCATGACCCTATTTATGAATAAATTTCATGGCAGTTTCTTATAGCAGAGAGAGTAAAGACTCACCAAGGAATTTATTACGATATTTTCTCTACTAGAAAAAGGTGATTCTCTAATCTGAGAGTTCCAAAATCTGACTAGGATGCCTGGCTATTATTCTAAAAGAGATAGTATCTTCCCTAAAGTTAAAAGAATTCAGGTAGATCAATATTTCACCTTGGTTGATTTATAACTCCTCTGTAACAGATCTGACAGACATGGTCTCTAAGCTGCCTAGATTCTCACCCATCTGTTTGTGTGGCATGGTGCCCTCCCTCTAGGAACTTTGCCAATTTTTGTCAAAAAGCATGTCAGGATAAGGTGAGATGAATCACCTCTGCAAGAGGAGGACTTAAAATTCATAGACCTGAGTGTTTGAACTTCATTTATATTTCTTTAATTTCGTTTTTTTTTTAAATTTTATTTTAGCTTTTGGCATCTCCTTTCTGTGATGAGGGGAAAGGTCATGCTAAATGAACCTTAAATAACATGGCAAGAGGGAAAACTTGGTTTAAGCAAAAAAAAAAAAAAAAATCCATTAATTCTTTTTCAGGATTAAATTCACTAAAAGTACGTGATAGATTCTCTATAATTTTTAATTTCCTTTTACTGTATGTTTACAGAAGACAGACATTATATTTTACAATATAAGTTTTTAGAAAAAGGAAAATAATTTCCCACATTGCTCTTTGTTCTCAAAGTTATGGAGCATTAAAGTTGAAATGAAGAGCTCTTAAGTATCAGTGATGTTCCCTATAGTAAGACACCTAGTGCTTTATGAATCAAGATTGGATATTGTAGAGAAAAATTTCAAATTGGACTTTTATTACTTTATGTTCCATAATGCTAGATTTACAGTTTCTTTTGCCTTGATGTGGATATTACAATTAAAAATAAAAAGTATGATCTATAAATATGAAATCAATCGATTACTTGACACAGAATAACTTGTTTCTTTGGAACAAATCAAGGATTTGACTTGGCTATTGCATCCCATATTTATGATATCCGTATAGCATGGTGACTGTTAAAAGTCCTGCAGAATTCAGTTTTTCTTCTTTAAGGTCAGTATTGATTTTGGGCCTTTTTTAGAGACCTAAGTCATCATGCCCAGAAGCAAGTTTTCAGTTGTGTTATCTATCTACCAGGTATTTGAGGAGTTATGACTATATTTCATATGGTTCATATATTTTAGCACATATGATGCACAAGAAAATCAAGGCTAGTAATAATGGAACATTTATGAACCCATATTTTCCCAATGAAATGAAGTTTACAAGTCATTTATTATAAGCATCCCTAACTTACTTTGAATATAGAGTTCATGAATAACCCATTAACTCATTGGAAAACTGTGTTATGGGGCCTAATGTTATACTTTCTGTTAGTAAATTGTTAGTAATCAATTACGTAGATGTAAAAAACACAAAAACATGATCTGGTATCACTTCATAAATACACAAAAATGAATTAAGTGGAATGCATTCTTTTGACTTTAAGTGATTCATGCAAATGGGAAAACAAGTGAAGACCATAAAATGAAAATAAGCAAAGCCTGTTTATTTGGAATTTGCTGTAGCTCAGAGAGTCAGCCACTATCATTTGCATTTGAAAGAGTCTCCAAGGTAGAAAATGGGAAAGTGTGACAATGAAAAATTAAATAAACAGAAGAAGTTTTCAATTATGCTTCAGTTGGAGGCTATTGGTCTGGGAAAGTGCTGTGCATACCAAAATTTGTGATGTTCATGTCTCTTTTGTACATTGGTGTAGTATTTGTACTATGTGTATATAATCTATGCACATAGTGTACCGTAAATCATCTCTACTTATAATATATCCTATAATGTCAGTGCTATAGAAATAGCTCTTATACTGCATTGTCAGCAGGCCTCCTGGGTTGGCTATTGGAGAGTTCTATTTTCATATATGGTGTGGCTATTGTTGCCTGTATATATTGTCTCTTGTAAAACTATTAAGTTCATAGTGAGGATTTAATGATTTTGCATTTAGAAGTTTCATTTCAAGAGGAAAATAATCTCAAGCTTGTAAATTGGAACAAATTATTAGGAAAAAAATATGATAATAACTTAAACACAACTGAAAGTGTACTTTCTTTAAGCAGTACAGTAAATCATCAGGAACTGCAGATTAACATGACTACATTAATTTCTTACAGATCTCTGTGTGATGCTCTATTAGTAAGAGCACATATTTAGTTCATTATTAAAAAACACTGCTATAAATCAGTTAATCTTTCAGTTTGCATTATTAGTTTAAACTATTATCTAAGATAAACATGATATCCTCAAAAGTTTTGTTTTAGAGTAACATAGAAATGATTCTCAAAAACTATAAAGATCTAACCCTGAATATACTTTGTAATATTCTTTAAGTTCCCCAGAAAGAGGTCACATAAAATAGCCAAGGCATGGAAACGCAAGGCAATAGAGAATCGGCAAAGAAATACATAGGCAACTAAGAACAAGTTAATAAAGTTGAAGGCAGGAAAAAAGTTAAGAACAAAGTCACTATATAAAATAAAAGGTCCACAAATATTTTATAAGAATCCTAATGAGAATAAAAAGAAAATGCAGAATGAAAATATATAAAATAAACTTATTTGAAAGGTTGAAGACACATTTTACAAATAAAAATAGAACTATGTTAATTAACATGCAGTAGGATTAAAGTTCTTGCAAATGTGGTCTACAGAAACTGGCAGGTAGTTGAATTGAAATGAGAAAAAGTTAAATAGGGAAAGATTTGATATGGTAATTATATTACACCTAAGTTCAAATAATTGACCCAGGAATCAGTTCTTCCTTGGCAAGTTGATGTGAACAACAACAACAACAACAACAACAAAATGAACAAAAAAGTGAGGGATATCTTATCACTTCTGCAGAGTATGGTCAGTATAATTTTGATAAGAATAGTATAAAAATGATAATATAGATAAACAAATAAACATAAAAGAGAAAATTATAAATCAATCTTCAGCTTATTCTGTGTAACAATGCATCGAAAATTATGGATCACGGTGAAGGAGGGCATTGTCATCATCTCTTGTGACCTTTTTCTAGCTGGTGTCTTGCTCCTAACCTTATCTTCCTATCATCTATTTTCTTATTCTTTTATTTTTTCTATTTTATATATATATATTATATATATATATAATATGCATATGTAGATAAAATAGGAAAAATCCTATTACACAAATATATATAAATATATATATATATATATATATATATATATATATATTTCTTATCATATGTGTTTGTGTGTGTAAAATGAATATAGTTTATCCATTATGGCCTTTTAAACACAAAACCAAACATTATGTTACTTTTCTATTCAAAATATTCTGCTGTTGACCCTTCTGATGCTGAGTAAAAGCCCAAGTCTTTCCAAGACCCACAGGTTCCTACCCTGTGGCCTCCTGTCCTTATCCCACTGCCATCCCCTCTCTTTGTCTCCCACCATCTCACTCCCGTGTTGCTCACTGTTTTTGCCACACTCGTCTCCTGGCTGAAATTCTCTGAGCCTGTTCCTTCCTGTGAGTTTGGCACCTTGTTTCCTTCCTTGAAATACTCTTCCCCTAATGATTGTCATGGCTTCTCCCTCAATTTCTTTAAGTCTATTTGGTAATATCAGGGTAGCAGAAGCTCCTTCCCAACAATCACTATAGACAAAAGTATGTTCTCTTTCCTTAATCTTCACAGAATTAATTATGTACGCCACTCAGTGAAAACAGACACTCTTTTGTTCATGGGTGAATCTGAGCCCCAATAGAGAAAATGAACAAAATATACAAATGGGAAATTCACAGAGGGAGAAAACCAAATGGCTTAGAAGTACATGACAAGGTTGTTAAAAAAAGAAGCCCTAAAACCAGATAAGCATGGTTTGAACTACTTCCTAGTCATGTGATATGAAATTGGTCTTAATGTACCTACTAGGTTTTAGTCTCTAAAGTTGTGTAATAGCATTGATTGTACCTGTAGCACAGGTTGGTTATAATGAGTTGTTTTGAGGGCTATGTGAATTAATTTAGTCAAATCCTTAGAAGACTGTGAGATACAAATGTTCTATATAAATATTTTACATAAATAAAAGATTTAAAAACATACATAGACTCCAATACTTAGTCTAATGCAAATTTTAAAAATAAACAGTGGGTTAAGAACGGTTTGGAATACAAGCCAGAATTATAGTTATGCAGATCTGTGACAGCACTTATTGAAGTTGTATATAAACATAACTCATGACACATGACCATACTTCTGGTTTTAAGTATTAGAGAAACATGTGCACAAGTCCATAAAGGATTATGTATAAGAATATTCTTGGTTGAACTTTCTGTTAGTAGAGAAATTGGAGACATATGTATTAGCAGGTAAAATAACATATAAAATGCAGTGAACATCTATTATGGAACACAGAGCAAAAATCACAATTGACAAACACAATGTTAAAAGGAAAAAACACAGACACTCAAAGAGAATATGGCATAATGTAAATTACCCAAATTAAATGATCATGCATGGGTTCATAAATTATATTTCAAAGGTACATACATATCCCTGGACATTTCTGTATATTAAACACACAAGCCTGGGTGCCATTTGAGGGGAAGTGAGTGCCATTTGGTAGGTGACAAAAGGAAAGTATAATAAAATCCAACATACAAGTTGTTAATGAGCAGAGAAATCTGGTTTTTGGCAGGCTGATGGGGGGGGGGCGGGGATATTTTGAAGTAACTGGAACCCTGTGGTCACACTTAAATTATGCTGTGTGAAGTGTTGCTATAATATTTAATGCAGTGCCAATTCTAAGAACAGTGACTGTCACAAAAGGACCAAAATCATTTTATAAAGACTAATGTGATGCCATTGGTAGAAGTCAGGGGAAAAAAGGGAGGAAAATGACATATTTGACATTTAAAAATATTATGATTCTATTATAACAAATTTTTTTCTGATGAGTAATTTCTGATTTGGTTCAAATGCTAGGGATCCAGAAGTTAGGAAGATCTATAGGGAAAAAAAAACAAAAGAAGCAAAGAATACTCTTTTGAAAAGGCTATACAAAGTAGTTGGATGAAGATGAGCTATCAGAATTATTTATTAAAATATCATTACCATCATATTAGAAATGCACACGGAACACCATGTTTAGATTCCAACTTTCCTTCATTCACTGAACTAATTCTTAGTGCCAAGTGCCATGTAACATTGGAAATATAAACAAATTAGGATCTGGCTTTGTTCTCCAGGAGCTCATTTTCTAACCAGGGTTCACATATGCCCTAAAGCAACCACGAGAAACAAATACATAGTTTTCTTTTAGGAAATCACATTTTAATACAAAGGGGAGAAAAACATAACCAAAGTGGTTTCAGAAAAAAAGAGGCATGATGCTAATTTAAATTAGTGAAATAATCTAAATGATAAATGATTTTATAATAAATGTTGTTACTATCTTTTCAGGCATACACAGTAAGCTGAATCAATTCTAAGAAAATTTCAGATATTGGGAAAAAACGTGTAGTAAGGGAAGGAATACTGTTTTGGTTGCTGGAAAAATAAGTGTTTGAGCAATCAACTTACCTCTGTTGTTGGACAAATCAATTTGGAACACTTCTATATGTCAGCACTGTTCTAGGTGTTGGTGGAAAAATATCAAGAAATAAAACAGACATCTGGGCATTCTGGTGTTTTATCCCAAAAGATGAGAAAAAGAAAGCTGCATAAAAATATATTTGTATATGTATATCAAATACAATATATAGTAAAAAGAAAAGCAGGGCAAGGAAATACAAACTAAGAGAGAGAATATTTTAGAAAAGCAATCTAGGAGGCTTCTCAGAGGAGATAACATTTGAGCTGACATCTGAGTGAAGTGATGGAAAATGGGATGCTTGAAACATTGCCTGCAGTACAGGGACCAGTATTCCAGAAGTATAAAACAGTTAAAAAGAATATCTCTTGTGTATTGAGAAATTGCACATGGCTTGAGCTCAGGGAACAATGATAAAAGTGGCACCTAGTTAATGTTTCTTTTGTTGTTGTTGTTTGTTTTGTGGTTAGAACATTTGAAATCTATTTTCTTAGCAAATTTTATGTATCCAGTGCAGTATTATTTACTACAGTCAACATGTTTTAGGTTGGATGTTCAGAATCTAGTCACCTTTATAACTGAACACTTGAACCCTTTGACCAACATCTCCTATTTCTGGTTTCTCATGTTTGTCTTTCATGAGATTATAAAAGTTATTTTCTATTTCAAACTGTTTGAGATACTTTAAAAAATAATTAATAGGCATTGAATTTCATCAAATTGTTTACCTGCAGATTTGAAGTGATCATTTCATTTTTGTTCCTCATTATTAGTATGTCAATTTATTAATGTATTTTCAGATCTTAACAACTTTGCATTTTTGATAAAAGATGCTTGATCAAATTATATAATTCTTTCTGTATAATAGTGGATTTAGATACTAATCTTTTGTAAAAGATATTTGCATCTTTCAAAGGTTTCTTACAATGAAATTTGCTTTTGTTATGATATCATTGGATTGAATATCAGAATAAAGATATAGGTATATATCTATGTATCTCTGAATATATTTTGTTGTCATATAGAATGGAGAAAATAAAAAAAAAAACAAACTGAACTCATTGTTTATTCCACCTCTTTAACTTCCAACCTCCTTTTTCCGATTCTGTTGATTTATCGTTTTTTTTTTTTCA
Source organism: Callospermophilus lateralis (assembly GCF_048772815.1). Classification (NCBI taxonomy): domain Eukaryota; kingdom Metazoa; phylum Chordata; class Mammalia; order Rodentia; family Sciuridae; genus Callospermophilus; species Callospermophilus lateralis. The sequence continues at coordinate 25,238 of NW_027513922.1, forward strand.
TTCGATACCATTATTCTTCCAATTTCGAAAACTAGAAATGTAAGGCTTTAAAATGTGTCAGTTGTCTATATTTAGTTATTATCAAATGCTGTTAGTTTGTACTTTGACACAAATCCTGTCTAACATTTTGTTAATACCAAGGTTAGCATTTGTTTCTTTAGCTGTTTGTTCTTTGACATAATCAATAAATTAAAACAAATGTGAATAATAAACTAAGGTAGAAGAGAGAAGAAAATGAAGACACCATCATCTTAATCCTGGTCCTTAATGCCTTTTTGGTGCACCTCAGTAACAGCTTTCTTTCTTGCCAGATTTTTAATATTTCTAACATATTTTGATATTATAGATTTTTGTAGAATTATGCTGAATTCTCTAAAACCACACCAACTTTCTTGTCCTTCCTTGTTTTCACTGTTTCTTACATGAGTTCTAACTTTAAATTATTCTTGTCCCCTGGCCAAGGGTCATGAAATTTTCTCATCATATAGCATTCAGATCTCCTACAAAGTCATATGTCTTTCCTTTTTATCAAGGTAGTCCTACTAATTCCTTAAACTCAATTAAATTATTATTTGTGCTCATAAGCACTCCCTCAAACATCTGAATGATAGCTCTTCCTAAGGTAGAATTAATTATATCCTCATCTCTGTGGTTCAGCCTTCATGGCAGTTCTACCTTAGCATTTAAAAGATTGCCCAAATGATATATACTTTTTGTTTTGTTTTTGAATTTCTTTTAAATGGCAGAAAGGATTTTATCTAATCCTCTATTTCATCAAAATTTTTTAATTAAGCCTGGTTAATATTGAGCCAAGACTGATTTAAAATAGTGTAAAAGAACTTTTTGAAAGGTGACAGTAGTGTTTTTACTGTATTCAAAACAAAACCAAAATTTAAAACCTTGAAAACTGGATAGAAATTCAGTGATTTTTTTTCTTAGAAAGCCAGATGCAACAGAACATTAAAAATGCATTTCACAAATTAAAAATTTTACAAATATTAAACAGTGAGACCTCGATGTGTTGTAAAGATGTCACATACTGTTATTGGCTTCCTAGGGTTCATTGGACAAAGAAAACACTTCCATCTGAATTAACACTTTGCTATTTGTAAACATATATGACAATATAAATGTTATGCTTAGTTTATTTAAATAACAGAATTAATCCATACACTTTATTCAGGAATGGCTTCATTGTCTCAATGTTTTCATGGTTATAATAATTTGTATTTTTAAACTTATTCAAAATAATCTCTTTGAATCACAAGTAATATGTAATGTTATATAACATCATATTAATTTTTCAAGCACATTTGTACCATATAATATATTTTCTTTTTCTTTTTTTTTTTTTTGGCACTCTATGGGAAATATATGTACAGCTCTAGTCCCTAGAGCTTACCAATATCAGATATTTAGAAATTAGATGTAAAATAGTAACAAAAAAGTAAAAGTTTATCTAATGAGGATAAATGTTCTAGATTCAAACTTAATTGGCAGGACTACTTTTAGAAGGTTTCATAAACCTTAATGAAGTGCTGTTTTTAAGCTGGTGTACTAATTAATTTTCTGTTGTTGTGTAACTAATTGCCAAATTATTGACTGACAAATCTGTGCTGAGTGACCATATGGTGTTTTACTCTTAAGATTTAGAGTAAATTGATAAACAAAAATAGATAGCTGGAATATCTAAGCATCCATATCTGACAATGAACCACACCTTCTAACGCACCAAAGATTGAACAGGCATCAACATCCTGGAGTCCAATGGCCTTAGGTCTCTGGAAAATGATCTGAAGAACTCCTGGATCATGCATGGAGGCCTGATCTCTTTGTGCCAGGACTGAGGAGATACCAATAGCTGCAGAGTAGAAAAACAAACAAACAAATATACAGTCTATAAATGATTTGAACCATCACAGTACAAAAGTATGTTTTTGTTTTCATAATGTCTCTATTTTAAAAGAAAGAGGGTTCAGTAACAATATAAACATTAAATAGCCAAGGTTTCTCATCAATCAAGGTTGAGTAAATTTTGTGCTGTGAGATTAAAAAAATAGGGTAATTGGTTTTTCTATAAAAACAGTACAACCCACTTACAAAGAATATTTTGCAAAACATTAAAATGTATTTCAAATAAATGTGTCAATTTTTTAAAGAATAAATGGATAATTAATGAGGCTGTAGTCCCTCTAGACATTTGAACTTACTATGCTTATCATTTTTGTTTATATTAAGATAATCAAAACCTTAGGCTAATTATAATAATATACCATCATAAATTTTAAACATAATACCAGTTATGATTTTGCATGAGAGTTCTTAGACTATAATATAAACTTGAATAAATTGCCTTTAAGGATGCTGCATTCATACAAATAGGAGTCATATCTAACATCTGTACTCAATGTTAGTCAATGAAAAGCAAAAAAGATTTTTGTACTAACTGCTCAATCAGGATTATTCTAGGGATTCATTATGTATTGGTTCATATACTATGCATTGTCACAAATTTCTTATTAATCAGAAGATCTGGAAAGAACAGTTTGCAGACTTACTTTTAATACCTTGTATATAATTCTTCTACTCTTATATTCTTATGTAACATAGCTGCAGACCAAATAAGGCCTTTAGATGGTAAAGATTTGCTTATATTTTTAGTTTTTACAGCTACATAGTACAAATACTGCTCCTAGCAACCATCAACATTAAAAGGAAGATCAGCATATTCGAATGTCACTCCTAGAATTGGTAGCCAGCAGCTAAATGACTACAACCTCTGAACATCAACTGTACATCTTGATAAGATTCTCATTTTTATAAAATCAATTATTTAGAGAGCAGCAGGCTTTTTAAACTTCATTGACAGAATTTGAAATTCAACTTACTGTGTCACAGAGACTGCTCACACTAAAAACATAACTACAATTTGGAATGCATACCAAAAGTACCTTGAATTTAAAGAAATTCAACATCTACTTAATACATTATTCACAACAGTTAATTTGTAATCAAAATGTCCATTATAAAAAAAAAAAAAAAACACCAATGCTAGCTGAAAAGTTATATGGTGAAACATGAGATCAAGTTTGCAATTTGAAGCACCAACACCCAGTGTCTGATGCTGACCACTCTTCTGTATTCTCATTCTTACCTGGTTGAATTTTTCCTATTAATTTTTGTATTCCTATTAATTGTTTAATAATTTTCCCTGCAGGGCATACATATCACTATTTTATATAAGGGTCAGCCAGGCAGTGCCCCAGTTTTTATAATTACTAGTATTAGAAAATAATCCTAAGTATATAAGAGAAAAACCTCAGTAAAGCAGATCGTCTCTGAAAGACCAGACTGGATTTAATTCCTGCTCTTTATCTAATATACTTCTAGACCTTGGGTCTGAAAGCCACTGAATGAGTGCTCTCTTTACCCATTTATCCTTGCTTTTTTTTAACTTGGTCTTTATATCTTTCAACATCTAAATATTGTTTTCTTTAGGTATAATTTCAGAGTTTTGCAAACTTGGTAGAAATTTTTAATTCATCAACTAAAAAAAAATCTAAAACTTCTCTAAAACCTTAATTCAGATCTGCTCTTATAAAAGTAAAAAACAAATATGGGACTTTAAGTATGTATAAATTATTACTCTAGATGCTCTACATATTTTATCTCATCATTCCAAATAATTCAATATATTGCTGTCCACATGCATTACAAATCAGGAAATTAAGCCACACAAAGGTTTAAGAATTGTGATAAACTCCTTCCAAAGTGAATGTACATATGGAAAGTAACTGAAGAAAATTATTTATTCACTAAAAATTGAAAAGGAAATATAAGTAGATCAGTGGTTATACATTAAGATTATTTTTACCCCCCATGGAATATTTGGCAATCTCTGGGGAGATGGAGGAAGATGTTACAGACACAGAGGTAAGGGGTGCTATTAAGCATTCTCCATTGCATAGAAAGGATCCTATATTAAAGACTTGTTCTATCCAAAATGTCAACAGTGTTCAATTTGGGAATTTCTGGTATAGAATAATAAAACAGACGTTTTGATTCTCCCAATGCAATACTCATATCATTATCCCTCTTCAGAACTGAAACCCTGTATTCTTGGAACTAATGTGTGGGATTCTCCTAGGAAGTAATTATATATAATCACTGATTAACAGGACCCCAAGACTTCAAGAATAAATTTGGAAAAGTGATTCCCTCGCTTACTCATGTGTAAACTGAACACATTGATTTCCATTGAACCTGCCTATGCATAATATTGTTTAATCAAATTTTCATTTATACTAGATAAAATCAAATGTGGAAATACAAGTCCTCATGGATTGATAAGTGACAGTAATATACTGCTTAAAAATAAAATGTTCACATCCAGTTTGATGTAGAATTGTACTCCTTGAAGTACTTAGTAAAAACTATAAAAACAACTTGGAGGAAAACTATGTCAGAAGGTGTTCTGAGAGATTCTAAGAAGTATACTTTAGCATGAATATATCAAAATATGCTAGGCTAATCTGTCAAAAAGAAAAAAAATATTTTCTTACAAAGTAGCATATATGTTAAATAAAGAAATTATTATAATGGAGTTCAGTAATTTAAACGAATTTGGAGAAAACAAGTCAGCATTACAGGAAGTCAGTACTATAGATTTTAATAAAGCAAACTAAGCATGATCACTCTAAATTACCAGTAGTATGTAAAATTATATCAGAAGAGTATAACCTACATAAACCCTTAGGATTATTTTATTAATGTATTAATAAAAATTATCTGTAATTGACATGGAGAGAATCATTTTTTTTTTAAAGAAAGAGTGAGAGAGAGTGAGAAAGAGGGAGAGAGAGAGAATTTCAATATTTATTTTTTAGTATTTGGCGGACACAACATCTTTGTCTGTATGCGGTGCTGAGGGTGGAACCCGGGCCGCACGCATGCCAGGCGAGTGCGCTACCGCTTGAGCCACATCCCCAGCCCGGAGAGAATCTTTAGATAAATATGTTTCTGAGAATATTGACAGTGATTAAAAACATTTTCCATAAAATGCTTGGTCTGCTACAACAAAATATCATTGACTAGGTGATTTAAATGACAGCTATTTATTCCACACACTTCTTTCTTTATTTTTTACAGTGTGATGTTCAGACCATGGTGACAGCAGGACAGTAGGGTCAGAGTTCTATGAGATCTCTCTCTCTCTCTGGGTTGAAGACAGACGTCTCCTCATTATGTCTTAACATGATAGAGAAAAAATCAGTGCTGGTCTCTTACTCTTCTGATAAGGTCACTAATCCCACTTTGAAGAATTTACCATAACTTAATTGTTTTCCAAAAGTTTTACTTCCAAATGCCATCATATTGGGGAATAGGGCTACAATCTATGAAATCTATAGACACCAACATTCAGTTCATAACCATTATTAAGGAACTCATTTATATTATAAAACTTTTATTTAAAAATGCTATGAGCTTAAGCATAGTAACACTATGGTTAAACACTTACATAGAGTATTTTAACACTTATACAGAGTATTACAAGTTCTGGGTCACTGAAGTCTGTAAGGATTCTGGCTGTGGAAATGTACAAGGCAGTGTTCCTCTGGTGAGTAAATTCCCAGGGTGTGGGAGGGTTACAGGTACACTGTTTCCCATGGCTGGAATATTCTGCATTTCTCTCAGGAACTAGTAAGATGACTAATACATGCTCACTGCTTAACTGCTATGGTAATGTCCTTCATGAGGAGGCTTTCTGTTAGAGTCTTATCAGCCTCAACCTTGACCTCAGACACTCAGCTTCTGAGAATAAAGGAACTCTCTTAGACAACACCAAGTGTCACTGTGCCTAAAGCTATCCACATAACAGTAACTTTATACAAGGAGCAATATGTACTAAGGATATCAATGACCTAATGTGACCTATTGATATAAATAAAGCTGGCAGCTTGGACAAGCAGCTATTACTTTGCCTCTGCACCTTGCTTCAGTCTCATTTTGTTTTTCTTTAAAAAAGTCTGAATTAATAAGTTCTTACTGTAATATCTATCATTTAATTAATAAGAATATAGAAAATTTCCTCATCAGTAATGTGCTTTTTAATCCATGATGAAATGAGTGATACATTTTTACTTGATATGTATTTTAACAAAATTCCAAATATTAATTGTGCTTTAATATTTCTTTTTAGTGTGATTTTCCATTACTTTTGTAAACCCAGATGCAAAAACATTTATCATATGATTAAATTTTCATGTTTTAAATATTTGTAGTATCTTTATGAAACTGGACATAAACTAGCATGTCTCTAATGCTACAAAACAGTAGTTACTTCCTTTCAAGAAATAGAAGTTTTAATATTTATCAGAAAGTTATGCCCTCAGTACAGAATTTCATTTCCACTCAAGTATGAATCACTTTTAATCAAAGGAAATAAATCATGGAAAACAAAGTAAAGAAGCATAATCTCATGTCAAATATTTCCTTTAGGAAGGGTTTAACTATTGGTAACATCAGATATATAGTATTAAATTCTAGCACTATTAAGCCAAAGAAAAGTCCCAACCAATCTATATTAAATTTCCCCCCAAAATACTAGTCAAGAGAAACAGAAACATGCCCGTACTCAGAATTATGTGGTTATATTAATAGAAAAACTGTTTTAATAGCCCCAAAGTGGAAACAACCAAAATACCAATGTGAATGGGTAAACAAGATGTTGTAGGGATGGGGATGTGGCTCAAGTGGTAGCACGCTCGCCTGGCATGCATGCGGACCGGGTTCAATCCTCAGCACCACATACAAACAAAGATGTTGTGTCTGCCAAAAACTAAAAAGTAAATAAATAAATATTAAAATTCTCTCTCTCTCTCTTAAAGAAAAAGATGTTGTATATCCATGCCGCAGTCTGGCTGCAGCAAAATAACCGGCGGGGTGAGGAACAACTTGTGTAGATTGATACAGCAGGAGTAGGAGCCGTTTATTGTAGGACAGGAGCGGTATTTATACATTTCATACAGCTTATCTTAATTAGCATAAAATAGATACAGCAGTCAACCAATAAGGAATTTCCACACTTAATGGCTCGCTGGGGTTACTTCACAAATTACTCCCTCTGGCATTTTTCCAGGCGTCATCCAGCCTTGTTTACAGACCTTAACATATCCATAAAATGGAAAACTGTTTTATAATATTAGGAAACTAAGTATACATATACATGTTGTAATGTACAAGAAACTTAAAGCATCATATTACTTGAAAGAAACAAGCTTGTATGCGATCTCTAGCCACAAGAAACTGAAAACTGCTGACAACCATGAGCATGTGAATATGGATGTCTTCCCAATTTGACAACTCATGGGAATTCAGTTCTGACTGGCTCCTTGATTGCACCCTTGTGACAACTGAACAGGGGAACCAAATAAGCCAGGAACAGATTTCTCACCTACAGAAGCTATGGCATTATAGCCATATTGTTTAAAGTCATTAAGTTGATAGTAATTTGAAATGCAGCAGTAAAGTTAAAGGTAATGAAGCTGTTTACAGATTTCTTCAGGAAGCAAGAAATGTACCTGTATCATTTCTATAGCTTCCTCATATTTAATGAGGGCATAATGTCTTCAGAGGTCAAGCCCAAATAAACTATGCATCTCTCTTGTTCTTCTTAGATTTTGTACTTGAATTTATATCAGGAGTCATACTGAAAATATTAACAGAAGCCCACTTGATCCAGCTTGGCTAATTTGGTGAGATTTAAAAAATGATTTTGAATCTATTCTTCCATTTATCAGACTTAGTTGAAAAGAACTACAAGTTTACACCATCTACAGAGATTTGGTGGCAAGATAGGAACAAAATATAATTGAAACTTTGGTTTGAAAGTGAAAAAAAGACAAAATTTTAATCTGAGGAAAGAGCATAGATTTGAGAGGATTATAGTTCCAAACAAGAAAGATCAGAGCCACAGGTAATAATTAGAGATTGTGCCTTTTTCCTGTGCTGAATGTGTGCTCTATCTGATGCCCAAGAAACAAACTTATCAAAAGTATGAAACTCACACAGAACTGCTATTCAGAATATCTGAGACAAGAAAATTTAAGATAAAACTATACTTAGTCAAAAGTGAATTAATGAGAAATTTTTTTTTTACAAAATTAATATTGTCAAAGTCTTTAAAGTTCGTAGAACTTTAAAGATCAATAGAGATCCTGATGAAAGCACACAGAGAGACAAAAATAAAGACATTAAAATAATTGTGGAAAGAACGACATGTAAGATAGTAATTAATTCCTTGGTAAATGCCTAAAATGCTACAGGTGAATGTTATAATACAGACAACACAGTAAAGAATAATGTAAAAATATTATAATCTTGAAGTATCACTCTTCCATATATTATAATGTACAGGTTTTTAAAATTTTCTGCACCATTAGTATTTTTTTTCTTATCATGCAAACTGCAAAAGCTTTAGTTTGTATGTTTTGGGAAAATGCAAGTTTGTGCAGCAGTTTATAAAAGGTGATATGTTTTAAAGAATTGTGAATATTAACCCTGATATTCAAATCACACACACACACAAACACAAAAGATTTTGCAACATATGATCGTGATCAGAGTGTCACCTATGGAGTGATTGCAATGTCAAGTTCATACTCAGTAGGAAAATTTTGTTTGTTTAGCCACATTTTCCATTGTAAAGAGAGATGGATTAGGACTTTACATGGTAATGTTACAATGTACTCAAAATCAAAGTGATTGATTATAATGTTCTGAGCGAAGTTAAATACTAGAGTTCACTTACATAAAAGGGTTATATTATAAAGCAGAACACTGTTTTTTCTTTCTTACTATGGTTTAACATAGAGGAAATAAATTTCATTAAGGATTTAAGTTAAAATAAGAATTTTCTGAACATGGTCAAAAACTCATTAAGATATCAGATTATATTAGTGAAAAGAATCCCAAATGTTGTTTAATTAACAAAGATTTATTAAATAAATTTATATGCCATTTATCTTTCAGTTTTCCTTTCAATCAGTATTTTTACATATATATTTGATAAATTACATATTTTTATTTGATAAAGTGAATTTTATATTTGGTAAAGGGTATCATGATATCATAGTATTTTCTCTGAATATTTTTTGATTTAAATGTGCCAATTTATTTTACATATATAAAACATTAAAAAGTAAATCAAACTATGATGACCTATTGAATGTATATAAATTTTCTTTTCTTGTACATTTAGTCTTATATTTGCAGACTCAACTTTTATACATGCAAAATGTAGGCCAACAATATTTTATTTTGTATTTTTATATGACTGAGAAAGAATGAAAAAATATTAAAAATTTATTAAATGCAGCAGATACTAACACTAATCAATTATTTTGTGTTATTTTGTGTCAATTATTTTGTGTTCAATAGAGTCAGTTATTTTGTGTTCAATCTTATTCAGTTTCCCTTGAGTTTTGTTGCCAAATATGATTATTATAACAAGAGAAGATGGGATAAAGGTCATAGTAGAATAGCAAGATTTAGAATATAGCAATTCATGTCCTGCATGTTACTACAATGATTCAGCACCTAATCCAAGTAAATTTAAGAGTCACATGGGCAGTTTCACAGACACTGACATTCCTAGGCCATGGCCTCATTCTACTAAATAAAATGTCATAGGATACAGGATTCAAGGAGTTATGTCATTAAAATTCCCACAGATGAAAGTGGTCAGCCAGACTTGTGAGTCATGCATACACATCTATCTGAAATATATAGGTACATGTGGGTGGGAGGAGTGCAGGTAGCAAAGAGAAAGTCTTTATACAGAGAAGACTCAAAAAAAAAAAACTTTATAATAGTGGATTAAGGGCACATTAAGATCACTACCAGCTACTTTTCAAAGTCTATTCATGAAAACTCTTGAGAGTTTTTATGCATTTGACACACATAAGATGCTAGACAGAAAAAATAAAATTAAAAAAATGGACTTTGCCAACTCCAAGTTTTTATTTTTGCTGAAAAGAAAAACTGAACATTGAATGTTGAAAATATGCATAGAAGGAAGGTTGATATTAACTCTGGGTGCCTAGATAAAGGTGGATTTAAAAAGTAACAGGTATTGGTTGACATAGCGTAGGAGATACATTTTCTTCATCAATAGAGAAAATGGGAATCATTGGATCACAGCTAGTGATTTGAATCCAGATCTTTCTGATTCCAAAGCCCAGCTGTGCCTGTCCTCTGGAGAGGCTACCCATCACAGATTTAATCATAAGCTGCTACACTTTGTTTCTTCTATGACATGACACATTATCAGTGCTCACTATAGTGAAACACAAATATAAAAGTGAAATTTAGATGTAAATTTTAGTGAAAAATTTTCACCTGGAAACTTAGAGTTTGAGAAGCTATATTAATATTGGGCTGCTGTATATAATTTTCAAGAATGTTTGAAATATGAGGGCTGAGGATGTAGCTAGCATGTGTGAGGCACTGGGTTACCTAGCATGTGTGAGGCACTGGGTTCAATCCTCAGCACCACATAAAAATAAATAAATAAAAGTACTTTGTCCATCTACAGCTTAAAAAAAAAGAATGTTTGAAATTTGAGCTTGAAAGAGCTTTTAGAAATGAATGTACTGGAAGTGGTGGCAACTAACAAGGAAACAGAAACATAACACTTGTTTTCATTCATTTAATGTATCTCTAAAATGGATATATACCTCATAGCAAAGGATAATTTGCAATAATGTTTCAGGTTTCATGAGTTACTGTAGGAACATACTTAATATCATAAAATTATGAAAAATACTTATAATTTGATAAAACCATCTGGACAATGAAGAGAATAGGGAAAGATCACATGGGGGTGAAAGTAAGAGAAAATGATTTTTAGTAGGATTTACAAATTTCTAATTAATCTGAATCTCAAGTGAGATTTTTTGAGTGTATATTCTCAAGTCGCACATTTAATAATCCAGACTCAGTTTCATGAATCTGATTTTCAGAAAATTCCTCAGGTGAGTCAGGTGATCAACCTTATGTAGAAATCACTGGTTCAGGCAAAAGAAAACTATTATTTGAAACTTAATATGTGAATTCTACTTCTATCTTAGTAATGAAGCTAGATGAATAATATTGCTTAAACTTTCCACACTGCAATGTAAAATGAAGGACGTGAACCAGAATATGATGAATAGGTTTCATTGCTCAAATAGAATGGTCCGTGTAAACCTTACCAGATGAGCAGTCTCAATGATTTATGAATGAGACCCAGAGCATGTCATCCCTGGTCAACTTTCTTTCCAGCCAACAGCCTTAAAGAGGACCCCTTAGAGTCTCTTAGATTATAGGTTGAAAACCACAGCACTGATACACTCTGAGATCCCTTCTGTGTCTAAGTTTATGAAAACAGTAAGAATAATTCCTGACATATTAGTTATTTATTGGTCAAAGGAAGCCACTGGAAGACCAAAAGTGAGTCAGCCATAAGATCTAATTTACCAGAACACAAATTCTCTCTTCCGATGGGCAATTGGCCAAATAGGCTGTTAAGGGTCAGAAGAGATGGTGAAGGAAATTCAATGTGTATTTCATTTTCTTTTTCTTTTTTTGCACATGACAGAGATGCATTTGAAAGGAGGTCTACCATCTGTTATGTGAGCTAAGAAATACAGGATTCCATGGCAAATGTCATAATGATACATGCAGTTGTGATCCATCATGTCTTTGGGTCTTTAATGGAAGAGCACATCAGTTCAATTTTATTTTCATGATGGTTGATGGTTTTTTCTCTAAAGTACGAGAAAGTAATGCCTTTCCAAAGAAAAATATTTTGGAAATATGATTGTAGTTTTTTAACTTTTTACTTCATTAATGATAACAAATAATTACGATGGATCCAAATTATATTACTAATAAATAATATTTGAGTCATCATACTTATCTCATAATATTTATTTATTTATTCCTCTATGTATTTGTTTTATATTTACTATCTAAGTTATATAGATATATGTATCAATTTTTGCATTCTATTTTATTTATACCTGAGTACTTATAATTTACAAGTAAAACATTCTCAGGAAGTAGAAATAATAATCTGATTTATTTAATGAAGTAGAAAATTAAAGAAGTGTGTATCTATACACTATTTTGTGTAGTGGGCACAATTTGAAGGTACTTTAGAACTCTAATTAAGATTTTAATACATGAGATAAGTCCCATAGATGTATTCTTTGTTTCTCATTTTTTCTTTATAGACACTTTTCTGACTCTCATGATTACACTGATTTCCACTTGGAAAAATCTCTTCAAGATATTTTAAAAATTTCTATAGAAAAGTGCACATGTATTTTAAAAGATTATTTTGGGAAGGAAAGATGGATATTTAAACAATTATCTTCTATTTTAAAGTGGTTACTGAACTAAACAATCATTTTCCTTCACCCCTTTTCAAATGCCATTGAAAAGACACAAGAAAATTTGTGTCTGTGGTTTTTGTTATTGTTGTTTAAATGAAAAGAAATAATAAGAGTACAGAACTTAAAAACAGAGATGAAATGTTCTATCAGTGAAACAAAAAGTTTGAGGTGTTTGGGGACAATACAGTATATAGTAGTTGGGTTTCAAGGTAATGACAAAAACAAAACTCTTGGCATTCATATTTTCTCTCCAAGAAGCCTGAAGGCCATGCTTCTCAGCTGTGTGCAGTCCAGCAGCATTGCCACAGCCAGCGTTTGTTAGAAATGGAAAACTTCTGGCCCTACCATAGACATAGTAATCAGAATGTTCATGTTTGCAAGATCCTTGGGTGATTCTTGGGCACATTAAAATTCGAGAGACCTTGTCCTAAGGTATTCTAACACAACTACTCTCACCCTTAGCTTTACATTAGACTCACCAGGAATACTTTTTGCAATCTATTACTTTTATTTTTACCTAAAGATTAGAATTAGTTGTTGTTGGAATTAGCAAAGTTTTTAAAATGTTTCCAAGTCATTTTAATGCACAGCTCACATTGAGAATCACTGCTCAGGGCTCTACATGAGCAGTGTTTGTGAGTGAGAGGGAAGCCATGAGATGGTAATCAGAATTAAAAAAAAAAAAAATTAAAAAAAAAAACCTCTAAACCAGCTGCCACTGGTTTAGAGTAAAATGTGAAACAGCAAACAGAATATATAAAATAAGCAGGGAAAAAAACTGAGCAATCTTCTTGGAGGAAGTGGCAATAAATATATCAGAATCTGAGCTTGGGGTGTAGCTCAGGGCTAGAGAATTCTTAAAATGTGTGAGGTCCTGGGTTCAATCTGCAATACCTCTGTCCACACAGAGAGACAAACACAGGCACACTTGTGCACATGCATACAGAACAACAATAATAACAAATTCACAATTCAATCATCATATCTGTGTGTGGTATAAGGCAGCAGTGATTGTTAAAGCTCCTTATATGACTTAAATGTGCAGCCATATTTGAGGATCACCAGTATGGAAAGTGCTAGAAAATGAAACATCTCATGATAATGTCAAAACTGGAGAGAGATTCCAAGCAGAAATATTTGTTGAACTTGCCCTGGGACCCAGAGTGAAAGAGAAGGTTTCATAACAAGATTTTGTATAGGTAAGGATCATCTCATTGCATTTTTGCATCAGAAGAACATTGTTTGGGAATACAAAACAATCACTAAAGGACCTAAATAGTCACGCAAATATGTTGCCATTTATATAACTAAGAAGTCAAGAGAAATTGACCAGGCCTTACCAAAAATAACACAAAACCCCATATCTTTTATGTGAATTATCAGGCTTCACAGTTCAGTTACCTATTAAATTTGGATTAGATGGGACTCCAAAGGAACCAAATAATACTTAATGAATCATATTAATATGTAAGCAATAAAGTGATACAATTAATGTATCACTAAGAAAAATGATTTTGCATTGCTTATCAAGAATCTAGTATAACCATTCATCCATCATTGGTTTCTTCCCCAAGGTAAATATTGTAGGGAGTGCGTACATCCATCCTGTTGTAATTCTAATAACTGCTTTACATTTTATTGTGAACTTGCTAAAGATTTTGACTGCTGCAACTTGCCCAGAGGCAGGTGGACACAGCAAAAGAAATACACAGAAAATCAGAACACTACTGTTTTATGGGAGTACAGGGAGGAGATTCTAAGAGCAACTAAAAATAAAAAAAATAAAAATAAAAAATCAGAGTCTTAACTTTCCTTGTTGAAAGAGACTCTCTAGTCCCTGTACTCCCATACTCCCCATCTACTTCCACTTCTTTTCCTGAAGGTAAGTTAGAAACACCGCATTTGTTAAGATATTTCTTCCTCTTTGGATCATACACAAAAGTTATTAAGCAAGGCTTTTTCAAGCTTCAAGACCCAGATCTGGCTTTCTCAGAGACCTGGAAACCATCTCTTTGAAGTGTCACGTCAAAGAATATAGTGCTCTTATCTCCCTGCTTCTTTGGGAGAACAGAGGCATAACTTCAGTAGGTAACTAGCTCCAAAATTATGTTATATTATGTACATATAAGAAACTTATTTTTATTTTGGGTAAAGAGAACTAGCCAAAAGACAGTCTTCTCACTTAGAGGTGAATTTACAATGAGCACCTCTGGGTGATAAGTCCTCACTTGAGGACTCCTTACCTTAAGAACATGAATGCAATGGCTTGTCTCTGCTTGCATTTGCAATTTTTGAAAAAAAAATTAGCATATTGCCTATGATACACATCACTTTCTGGTTTAATGTTTATGCAATAATAGAACTGCTTTATTTTTCTTCTTGTTTGTGGAGAGGTTTTCTGATTTGGCAGGGGATTTTGTTTTTAATTATATTTTCCCAATGATGACCATTAGCATCTGTATCTGCTGGACTGAGATCAAATAATTCTGGATCATTGTGATTTCTCACCATCTGCATTTTCCCTGTCCTAACCCCAAAGTCTATTTAAGCTCTTTCAGCTCTTTCTCAACCACCTCTCCATTGATATCCAGGAGGACAAAGCTGTTTTCCTCATATCTTAATAGAGGCTGGAACTCAGAAAGGCTGCCCTCAGGTACTTACTTACCTTTATACCTGACTCCAGGATTGCTACTCTAAAAATTCTAACACTGACCTGGATGTTGTAATTTTCTAAGAGTCTCATTTCCCCAATCCAAGAACTTTCTCTCTTCTGTGACTTTTTTTTTTCTCATTTCTGACTTTATTTATTTATTTATTTATTTTTTCATCTTCCATACATTTGATTCAAATGAGTTGATGAGTGTCTTTCATATGTTCGTGGTTAGTTGACAAACGTCTGTCTTCTCTTAAACATCATAGGATTCATGTGTGATTTTCCTTACTGCTTTAATCTCTCAGCGACTATGAGAGAACTAAATAGGAAACACCAAATAATGCTTTTATTTGAATAAATGAATTGATAAATTTGGTTCAAATAAAAAAGAAACTCAGCGTGTTAAATGGTCCTGGGAAAACAAGAAATATAAAAACTAGAAGGATTTATTTGTCTGTGGAAGGTTGTAATGTTTACACCTGAGGGCTTAGTTTCTTTCTCTGAGAAGTGAGAAGATTTTTTGCTGTTAATAAATAAAGAGATAGGGATGAGGTAAGTGTTGCCAAATTCTTCAGTGATGGCCATTATGAAGATTAGAGAATAATGATAGGATATCATTTAAATGATAATAGGATTACCATATGTAGGGTCATATTAAGGGTAATGACCATTTCTTAGGAGTTTGGCTCATGCATAGTGTCAAATTAAGGCTAATAACCGTTTCTTAGATTAGGAAATTTCTCCTATGTGTAATTTTCTCCTAAAGTAACAATAGCTCAGGTAAAGGCACAGAGAAAGCAGAGAGGCGGACACTATATTGGTGATGGGCTTTTTTCATATTGATTTAATAGAAGACAAATGAAGCAAATACATTTAGGATATTGAAAAGAGACTGATTAAATGATAGACACGGAATAAATGCTGTGTAGTAATGAAGTAGATGACAAACACGGGAAGAGTAGAACTATAAATTCCAACATTTATGAATTTGTATCCCATTAGTTATTCTTAGCTATCTGCTGAGGCAAAACAACTTATATTTTAATTTTCTTAAGAAGTGACTTATATGTTCACAAATGAATCTCTATACTAATTTAAGAAGCATCTTTTAAGAGATATTTGCAGAGGATTTTAATTAGAAGTCTCCAGGACCTCAAAAGTATTTGGGGATAATTGGTGATTATTACATAATTAAGTCTTTCTATCTATGTGTTTGGATCCTTGATAGTTTCCTTAAAAAATAATAATAATAATAATAATAATAATAATAATAATTTGAAATTTTATAAAGGTTTTGCACAACTATTTTCTAAAAAAAGTTTTTCTAAAGTTTTGCAATTCTAAATTTTTTATTAATATATATATACATGGAATTTATTTTTAAATGCTTTTAATTTATATAAAGCTTCCTTACTAACCCTAGCACTTTGAGGATTATCAACCTTTTTGCAAATAGTGTTTTCTATGAATTCTGACCATTTTCTTCTTTCTAATCCTTATTCTTTATATCTATACTCTTTACTGTGCTTGAGATGCCACAGTGCAATGGGATACCACAGGTGTATCTACATTTTTATGTATATTCTTTCATATTTGTAAACAGAAACATATTTTTAACTCCACTAGAAAGCCTTGTTACTCATTATGCTGATGATTTAATGCTGATATTATTAATATAAAGAACATCTAGTATGAATTTCAAATTCTTGTTAATCACACGATCATGACCTCTCACTGTATACCTATCAGAAGACTAAAATAAAGAATAGTAATTCTCCCAAATATTTTCAAATATTTGAAGAAATCAGATCGTGTATACTTGGCTAGTGAGATTGTAAAATACAGTCATTCTAGAAAACAATTTGACAGTTTCTGACGAAAGAAAATTTGCAATTAATATATGGCCTGGCAATTGTCCTCTTGAAAATTTATGCCAAAGAAATAAAAAACATGTGTTCAAAATGTGTGTCAGAATTCCAAAGAAGCTATTCAAATATCAATAAAACTGGAGACGTATTTCTTTCAACAGGTGAATGGTTAAAGTATCTTGTATCCATTCCCTGAAAGACTAAGCCATGAAGAGGAACAAGTTATTAATGTATGCAACAGTTTGGATGAATATCCAAGGATTTATACTGGAAAAAGAAAGTCAATAACGAAAGACTATCTACCATATGATTCTATTAATGTAACACTGAAATGACAAAATTAAAGAAATGGAGAACAGATTAGCATTTTCTCTGTTAGGGACTTGGGTTGGACTGGGACTAGGAAGGAGCTAAGTGTGCTTATAAGAGGGGAATGCTAAGAGGATATTTAGGGTTAATGAAATATCCTATATCTTGGTTGGTATAATGGATACAGAAGTCTAAAACTGAAATAAAATTGCATAAAAATTTAAAAAAATGTATATGTGTAAATGTGGAGCAGTCTAAATGTGGTGGATTCTGTCAGTGTCAGTATCCTAATTGTGATATTATAATACATTTTTGCAATTGGGGAAAACTATAAAATTTACATAGGATCTTTCTGTGTTGATTCTCACAAATGCTTTTGAATCTATAATGTCTGAAAATAAACTTTAATCTTGAAATTAATCACGAAAACAAGCAAAATGGTCTTTTGAGTTTTGTTCTTACTGAGCACAGGCTACCTAGGAACTTAAATGAGTCAGACCATAACTATATCCTTGGAGACCTTATAAACCCCAACCTCATAGGACTGTTTGTCTGCTGCTTGGAGTAAGGCTGAATGGGGCCTTTGGAAAAACTCATAACTGCCACCCAGTGGTGACCACTGGGATATTTGAATAGAAAATTACCTGATCAGGCACATTTGCAACCATTAGGAAGTAGTCATTGCTTTGTTACTAGATATTAGTTGATAATGTTTCTGTTCTGAAGAACATGGAATTACCTTGAGACCCCACATATCTGTCATATCCTCCATTCTGGTAATCATATCAAGAGAAAAATAAACGCACATTAAATTTTATCTTATTACATAGAAATGGTATAATCAAGAACATGCAACAGGGTAACTAATCTGGTTACCCTTTGAGTGTATAGAGAGATTGTATAAAATGATTGCTTTAAGTAACCCCCCAGGAGCACTCAAGTGCTTAGACCAGTGACCCCTCCAAGAATCAGTTTTCAGATAATTCCAAATAAGCAGTCCATCTTACAGGTAGCAAGCAGCTCAATGTCAAGGGTGGTACTTATTGTGGAAATCAGCTATACTGTAGCCTGATGGTTGCTATAGCTTGACTGAAAAGAGAAAAGATAAATCCCTTCAATGGGCATTATTAAAGCTGGTGCTCCTTGTAGATTTCCTTTGACAATAACCAACAATTGGTAACATGGGTTTATACTGAAAGATAAGAAGAACCCCATTATGGGGCAATTTGTTATGAAAATTTTATGGAACTATAAAATAAATTCACAGTGGGGTGACTCAATGACTATCCCAAGTACCCACTTCTAATTCAGAAAGCAACTCGAAATAAGTGAATACCTCACTTAGTCTTTGTAAATAAACTTTGGGCACATGGGAAGAGTCATAATATAAGAATTCAACAATACAACATTGGGCAAGATAAAAATACATGCTAATATCTTCCTCAGAATGTAAAGGGGGACTGACCATTCATTTTTTTTTCCCTGACAAGAATATCTGAGACTAAAAATATTTATGGACCACTTGCTGAAAATAGGAGAATATTGGTGCTGACACTTAGTTGGAAGTAGACAATGTTGGCCCATTACTGCTTCAAGTCTATAATAAAGACTCTTAACTTAGATACTTAGATACTCATTCTAAATATGAATTTTCATACCCAATAATGGATCTAAGATAGTTAAGAGACCCATGAGGAGAAAATATTATTTCTTGGAAATGATACACTAATTTATGGAAGTGCCATAAAATCATGGTCTACCAAGCATTATATAAATCTACTTTATGAAACCTTGTCCTTCCTAATATGGTAGATTGATGAGAAAATGAGAATGAGGGCTGGGGCTGTGGCTCAGTGGTAGATCACTTGCAGAGCATGTTTGAGGCACTGGGTTTGCTCCTCAGCACAACATAAAAATAAATACATAAAATAAAGGTATTGTGTCCATCTACAATTTAAAAATAAGAGAATGAGTGATTGAAAAATGACCTTAAAATTTGGAAGGTCATAAGTGACTGGGGGTGATGACTTCCACAATCGAATGAATGAATGTTAGTTATAATTTAATGTGTGTGGAAGTAAAGTGATTGCTATTGTGTGAATTGCTGAGATATTGCGGGGAGAGTAGAGCAGAAGATGCAGGGGATGGACTGCTTTTCTTCTTTTAATTAATTTTTTCTTTCTGACTCATTCTGTGCAGCTGAATCTTTGTACTTAAGAGTTTTGCATAAATAATTATTTTCTAAACATAAAATAATGGCCCTCCATGTAAATATTACTATCCAAAAATCATAAGGAAAGGATAGGGCAGGGGAAACCTTACCTCATCTGTCAGAGCTAGGATTAACATTTTTAAGCTGTTTCAACTACTAGACAAGACATATTTGTGCTGACTTTCCGGGTCAGACTCTGGCTAAATCTGACAGCCCTATGCTGGTATGAGGGGAAAGTCTGAGTAAAAATTAGTGACAAATGTAATGAAAGAAAAGTGGTTGCTTATGAAAAGGGAAATAAGAATCAGAAAATGCAAAAGAAAATTTTGTTTTCTTGAAACCTAGGGCACAGTGAAGAATAATATCGCTTCTTACTTAGGTTTAGATGTTTATATGAGGATGAAGCTATTTATTTAGTTTTGAAATCTTTGCGTGAGGCTGAAAGCATATATTGGCTTGGGCTATTTCGAAAACATTCAATCTGGAATTACCTATGCTGTCTTTATATAAGAATAATAATACATACTAAAGAAATACTTAAAGTAATTCTTACAGTGATTTGGTTCTCATTTGTGATTTTTTCCTTCTACAATAGAACCATTTTAGGAGATATCACGCAGAAAAGTCTGCATGTACACCTAGGACCAGGGATCACTGTAGCTATTAATCCAATAATCAGTTGAGAAACACACTGGAATACAAAATACTACTAAATGCCCAAATTGTCATAGTTCTGTGTATTATAATGTAACACAGGGTCCTGTGAGCACCAAGGGTTCTTGTCACAGAAGAAATGAATTACACAGATGACAGAGGGTGAGGATTCAGTAGCACATTTGTTTACTAGAAGCAAACAAGGAATGCTCCTACAGGATGGGAGGGGTCTCAAGAGGGAAGGGTACCATCTGTAACTGTCTAGGGGTTTTATACTGCTTTGAGGAGGAACTAACTTTTCATTGGAGAATCCACCTTGGTTATTCTCTTTCTCTGACTCATTTGAAAGTGTACAATTTCAATTTCTTATTTCCATAATGGGATGATTTAATATTTGCTAACCTGAACATGTCCTGTACTTGTTCTTTAAAAGAAAATAATTGCTTGGGTTCAAACAACTCTTTGGGGTTGATTAATGTTCCCATAGTCAAGGAAACATGGGGCAACAGTAGAATGTATGGCCATCCAAGCATGAACGGGCCTTCTAGTCAGCCAGCGAGAAGCTAAAACCAAGTTTTAGCCTAGGGTTTAAATCTGGGGTGGTGGGATTCCATTCTTCAATGTCTCCATTTCTCTTTTTTTTTTCTTTTTCTTTCTTTTTTACATTTTTTGTTATAACTGTTATATTTTATTTTAAATTATTATGATTTTTATTTGTTATAATTAGTTATACATGACAGCAGAATGCATTTCAACTCATTATACACAAATAGAGCTCCTCATTTCTATCTCCTGCCTCACTAATACCTATCTACTGTGTATTTGTAGATTGACAGAAATAGTCAAGGGAGTGATGGTTTGTTCTGCAGTACCAACTACTAAAATCTTCAATGCCTTCAAGTTTCATATATGTAAAACACTTTGACATACTCAAACTATAGTTAGCAACGGTCACTATCTATAACACATAGCTATGGCAAACACAGTATTTCAAGTCTAAATTCTACACTTAATCTATAAAGAATTGATTGCCAGCCTCTGGCAATATCATATTTGGTGGATAAACTGACATTGGCCAAAATATTCTCAGGGAGATATGAGTGAATGTGTCATAGATTAGTGGAACTATGACAAACTGAATGTGTTTTAATGAAGAGAGAATTATTGAGGCATGACTTATTGTCCTCTTTCGGATGGTTTGAGGGAATGCCATTTCAGGAAGAGAAATGATAGCAAGTACATTGGATAGAAAGAGTTTTAGAAAAATACATGAACTGAACTGAACACTTAACTACTTGTCATACTCAGAAACAAAGAGAGGAGCAGGATGTGTGCAGAAAAATGCATGCTGTTTATCATGTTCCTGCAGATGGAGAATTTAAACAACAATGGTTTGTGATCTTGGCAGTGGAAAATCAAGGAATGAACTTGTTGGGAGGCTAATACTGTCCAACTTATAAGAATTCAGAATTGAACAATATAATCCACCAAAGTACTAAGATCCCACACACACACAAAAAAAAAAAAAAAAATTAGGTAAAATTGTGGGTGAGAACCAGGTGTGGTGGTGCACACCTGTAATCCCAGAGGCTTGGGAGGCTGAGGCCAGCCTCAGCAAAAAATGAGGCACTAAGCAATTCAGTGAGACCCTGTCTCTAAATAAAATATAAAATAGGGCTGGGGATGTAGTTCAGTGGTTGAGTGCCTCTGAGTTCAATTCCTGGTACTAAAAAAAGGAAAAGAAAAAAAAAAGTTGTGGGTGAGGATTGGAAACCAATTAAAATTGACTGGGTTTTTATTTGTGAAAAAAATTAGGCATTACATAAAGAGATGGTCCCTCTGGCAACCCTTGCCAGAACCTCCTGGTAATATGAAACTGGGTCCTACCTTCTGCTTAACAAAGACTTGGAATCCATAATTAATTTTTGGTTTTTGATTTAAACCCCAATCCATGATAATTTTGTCATTTGGGTAATGCCTGCTTTCGTTGGAATTTTGAAAAAAATATGATCTTCATCTAACTTGTAAGAAAACAGCTACTTTTTATAATTCCATTTTAATTGATAAAAATCATCTTAATAAAACCCTTAATAATAATAATGTATAATTTGTCAAATAGATTTCATCATATTTTCATTTCTTAAAATTATATAAGATGTCTTTAGCAATTTTATTTTATTTTTTAAATAATAACTTTTTAGTTGTAGTTGGACACAATATCTTTATTTTATTTATTTAGTTTATGTAGTACTGAGGATCAAACCCAGGGCCTCACACATGCTAGGCGAGCACTCTTCCACTGAGCCACAACTCATTTTCTAATTAATGTAATAAATTTCCTTAGTTATGTTTTGTTTCTTATTAATTGGTTTAGGTAGAAACATTCTTGCTTATTTGGAATATATGTCTCTTTTCATTGGTAAAAAATAAGCCACATAGCAATAAGTCTTTTTGGATTACTAGACTGAGACATATTCAACAGTGTCAAACCTCAAACTGTTGGCATTTGACACTTTGAGCTAATCTATCATAGGGAACACATGAACATGTATGTCTTAGTTCTTATCTTCATTGCAATTATAACTGCTTTGGGTCTGTAGTTTTAAATTTTTCAGTCATTAAAATCTCTTGTCCTTTTGCTAAAAATATATTCAATTTTGGATTTATGTTGATTTTTTCACTCTTTTAGTTTATTGTCACTTTAAAAGTATATAAATAATAACCAAAATATATATCTAGGGCATGGAATCTAAATGAGATGAAATGACATTTTCAAGACTGAGTTCACTTTATTCAGAAACTGATGAGAATACTGCAGAGACCAACATTCTAATAGTGCCCTTTACCTTGGAATCATTTCTACCATTTGTTAAATTTGAAGGGACATCCTTTAAGTTTGGTCATTTCTCTCGCTTGCCTTGTACTGACACTTCTGAGAAATTTATTTGTACTTTGAAGATATTTTGGCAAAATTTTGTACTTTAACTCATTTGTGATTAGTTTAAAGTATAATTTTTCTTACTTTGACTAATAATTCTTTATGGTTTTGCTTCAAGGTTCATACTGAGTGAGTGATAGACCATCTACAATAGATTCCTCATACATTTCTGGTCCTTGGGAAGAAGCAGATGGGGGCCATTATGTACCTTGATGGGACTTCCTCTGGTCCCCACTTGTGTTATTGGAGGAACTTAGAGACTGTCCTCAAATCACCACTTGATGCCTGTTGAAGGAAAGGATGCTTGCTTCCAAGGCTGAGCAATTGCTGGGGCAGAAAAGCACTTTCCAGCTAGGCACTTGTGGAAAAAACTGGAAGAAAGAAGTGTACATTATCTTGGAGCCTGTGAAGTTCTAAAGTATGAACTAATTTCATCCTTAAGAAATTTAAATTATTTTAAATAGCTATTTGATATTTTGTCAAGTGAATATTAGTCTGCCTCATGTATACTTGAATATTAATAGTTAATAATCATAGAACTAAGACATACATGTTCATGTGTTCCCTATGATAGATTAGCTCCAAGAATAAAAGAAAAAAAGGAAATAAAAGTTTTTTTATATCACCGGGGTCCAACAATGTCTAAGAACATATATAATAAAAGATGCTTAACTTAAAGTCTATAAGGTCAAGAAACCATTCTGAGGTCTTTTATCTGAAGTAGGAGGAAAAATAGTACACCTAAATATTAATTTCCAGAACTTACTAAATTTATTCAACTTTCAGAGAATTCAGGGGTAGCGCTTACATCCAATTAATATTTTTTTAAATGCCAGCTGATTCTAATGCAAAACTCTAGCCAAGAAGTAGTAAAATGGACAGTTGTTTTAGTTGTAGCCCTCACACATACAGTAAATTACCTTTGTCACTTAGAGATCTGAGTTAAAAATGGAAAATTAAAATTAAAAAAAATCACTATCTTTATTTCAGGAAGCTGTTGTAAGAAACTACCTCAAATTTAGTGGCTTACTAACAAAAATTTATCTCTTACAATGCTGGATGCCAGAAGTCTCCAAAATCAGTTTGAGTCAATATCAAGGTGTCAGCAGGGCTGTACCTGCTCTGAGAGTTCTAGAGTAGAAATGGGTTCCTGGTCTACTCCAGCTTTTAGTGGCAGACAGTATCCTTGACTTGTGCTGCCTCCCACTGACCTCTGTCCCTGTGCTATATCACACCGACCTCTGCTGCTGGGGTCATACATGAATGTTTCATATGTATAACCTCCATCTGCTCTCTGTTCATAAAGATATTTGTGATAACATCTAGTGAGAACTTACATCATCCTGGTTAGTTTCCTTGCCTTAAAATCTTTAATTTAATCACATTTGCAAAGACCCTTTTTGAAGAAGGTAACATTCACAGGTTTCAAAGATTCCTCAGTCTTTGAAGGAATGTATGGACATATCTTTCAGAACCATTATCACTCTCTGAAAATTGAGTTTATCTTTTTATGTGTAGGAGTGAGGACAGGAAATAGGACTCTCAAGCTATGTGACAGGTCGAATAATAGGCCCCAAACATATCTGCATCCTAATCCCTCGAGTCTCTAAATGCAATGTTCTATTTTATAAGGCAAGACGGAAATACCATTGCAGATGAATGAATGCTAATCAGCCGACTTTAAGATTAGGAGGTGATCCTGTTTTATTCAGACAGGCTGAATCTAATCCCAGTGATGCTGATACTCATAAATTTTGGCCATAGGCAGCAGAACACAGAATAGTTTTTCCTTTGTTACCACAAAGATTTGGTCTGTACCATGTTCTAACAGGATAGCTGCCTATTTTTCTGGCTCTGTGCACCTGTCAATATAATGTACAAACAGAAAGTAAATTCTAGAAGTGAAGAGTAACTATTAAAAGTTTTAATGAATTAGTTGTATTTACTTATTTATGCCTCTTTATATATTTATTTAGATACCATGGATTGAACCCAGGGGTGTTTAACCAAGGAGCCACATCCCCAACTCTTTTTATGTTTTGAAACAGAGTCTCACTGAGTTGCTTAGGGCCTCTCTTAAGTTGCTGAGGCTGACCTTGAACATGAGATCCTTCTACCTCAGCCTACGGAGCCTCTGGGATTATAGGCATGCACCACCATGCCCTGCAAAATTAGTTGTACTTAAATGGGATAAGTTTACTTTTGCCTAGTGGATAAATCAAATCCATTTTGCAACAGAGCAGAGGTGGCCTAATGGCTGCCATATCATCACTCTTGCTAGAGAAAAGTTGGCATTTCTCTCTACCAGGATTGTTACTACCAAAGCTGGAATGGCCACTGGCACACGTCAAATGGAGAGCAGTCTTTACAAAGGGAAAGATTATTTAAATATTTTGTAGTACATTATCTCACAATATTCTGCACATAATTTTTCAATTCATTATAAACATTAAATCAATCTTATTCTTAGGACATTAACGCAATATATTTCTAAACAAACCTGATGGTAAAAATTGTTCTATGATGAAATTAAATGTGTTACCATTAATTTGGTCACTGTTAGAGGTTGGGTTTTGTCACCAGCAAAATTAATTTGTTGAAGTTGTTACTCATACACCTTAGAATTTAACCTTATTTGGAATTAAGGTCCCTGCAGATGTAATTAGTTAAAAGGAGGTCATCTGGAGTTGAATAGTCCTTTGATCTAATATGACTGGTGTTCTTATAAAAAGGGGAAATATGAACACTTGCATGAAAATAGGCAGAGGATAGTGCAGGCAAAAAGGCAGAACCCACAGCAAAGAAGAAGAACCCAGGGGACAACAAAAACTGCTAAAACACTGTCAGAGGCTAAGAGATAGACATGCAATACGTCCTTCTTCACAACTCACTGGAGGAACTAACTCGACTCTTTGATCCCAGATTCTAGTCTCCACAACTGTGAGCCAAGAAACTTGTGTAGTTTGTGGTACTTTGTTAAGGTAACTGTGTAAAATTTATACTCACCATGAAGACAGAACAGCACATGTGAATCAAACCAGAATGATTCTTGCATATATCTCCTTGCAGTACAGTACTCCTGCATATGGCTCAGTTATTTCTAGAAATTAGATGTTTTATTTGTACAGAGCATAGAATAGTAAATAACAGTGTATAGTAGTTGCAGAGAATTATTTCCTTTTTTTTTTTTTTTTTTTTTGCACTGCTGGGGAATCACTCTGATGGCCTTATGCATGGTAGGAAAGTCCTCTACCAATGAGCCATACCCTCAGCCTTCCCTAGTCCTAAATTTTTAGCTGTTATTTAGGAGCTCTTCATTATCCACTCCGTCCCTTGGATTTTTTATCAGTAATATGGAAATTATGATGATAACTACTATAGTACCAAGTAAGGAGTAAGCAAGAATCTTTGGAAAGTGTTTTGAAAAGTTTCTTTTTCAGTTAAGTTTTAAAAATTTTTAATTAATAACACAAAATCAACATGTTAGTACTATCATTACTGCTTAACCAAATGTTGATTATCAACATTTTTAAATTTCATATTGGTACATAAAGTAATGGATTATGGTATAATCCAGAATGCCTTATGTTTAATGGAAACTATTTGTATACATAAACAAATCATTGCAGTTCGAGTACATAGATGGTGATAACCTGTAGTAATTCTCAGTATACAGAGATAAGATGGATGAAATGAGGGGTGCATCTTTAGCCTTTATCTAAAAGTTTAAATAATAGTGTATGGAAATGTACAAAATAGTATTCTCTGAAGAGGAGGGGACAAAATCCTGTTGTGTTAAAGGGATAATGTGAGGAGACAATTTATGAGAGTCATCCTGTATAAATTTTTCATTGAATTTTGTGTTAAGTGAAAGCTGATAAGGGTGTAGCTGAATAAGAAGAATGTTGATAATTAATAGGATAGATACAACATGTATTAAATAAAGAGGATAATAAAATGATAGAAAGTTTTGATAAATAAATAATTGAGCCTTTAAGGCAAGAAATTAAAGTATATTTCCTAAGAGAAAGAGCTGGCTTTTATAGGAGTTGGGCTATTTCATAGTAAAAGCAGGAACATATGATGGGCTAGGTGCATCCAATGAATGTGATGAAAGCTTGCTCAAGGTCTTTCCTGATTTTCTCTCTTTTCAGTGAAGTATACAGCAAGTCAGTCAGGAAATAGGTAGAATAATTGTTTAGGGAAGACAGAAAAGGCATGAAATGGTGATTCACAATACAGTGTGGTTAGATCATGAAGCTATGATAATTGAAAGCATTAAAAACTCCTGACATAACTTTATAAAATTCTGTTCCATTAATAATCATGGCTCTTCACTCAAATAGACCCTGTCTTAATTTCTGAATCATAATTTCATTCTTATCAGTTTTTGTCTAAAATGTTTTATCACTATCACAGTGTTTGTTTTGATTGTTTGCTTGATGTAATTTAATTAAAGTAAAAATCTGGTTGATACTCTGATTGAATTTGTATCAGTTGATGTTTAGTATAGGAAGAGATCATATTTTGAGGATGAGATGCACTGGGGATCACAGTGAATCATTGCATTCAGATTTTTTTTCATGATCCTTAGTAAATTTAGCGGTTTTGAATATCCATGTATATAGATGTTTACATTTTTGTACTGAGCATAGAATAGTCATTGTAGATATGCATTTCCTATTTCTGTTTTTAATAAGAACATTGACAATATTTTTTCCATCTCATTTTACATGGTTCTTAGTCTGGGATAACACTGAAGCAATAATTTCTAGCCCTTTGTGACTCTCTATATATATATGTTTGTGTGTGTGTGTGTGTACAAGTTGAATTTTATTAAAACCCTTTGCACACAATGAAGTTGTAATATTATTGAAGTGTTTTCTTCTTATTGTCTGTTTTCTCAATATTGTTCTAAGTTTCTAGACAACTTGGTTACCTATTGTGTTCTAAGTGATTGGCTTTTTCTCCCTAGTTACCTGAAAGGCTTTTATTTTTATACTTGGAGTTCTCAATAACTTAACAACAAGAAAATCTTAATTGTGACCTACTGCAATATTTATGAATGCATTTTTTTACCTTTCAATCTGCAGATCTAGTTCAATTGTATGAAATTGTTCAGTATCAGAAGTTTGAATCCTATAAAATTTCATCTGTTGGATTTCTGCATCTCTAGCAATCACATATATCTCACTTCCATGTTCATTTTCTGTCTATATTCACTGTTTTCCACTTTTCTCTCCATTCACTGTGCTCATTCCCAGTTTTTCCTCCATATCCTTGGTTTGAATTTCATCAATGTCTATTTCTTAATATTTCTAGTTTACTCTCAGTGCTGATATTATTTTTCATTATTATTGGTTTCCTGTACTCAACCACTTCCATTTTTATCTTTTTCGAAGATGTATCATTTTGAAAAATTAAGAGTCTTTGTTCTTGTGCATAAAATTGTGCATAATCTAGCGCTATTCCTGGAGTTATTTTCCATCCAGATTTTATACTTAGCCTGTGTGTAGAATGTCAAATACCTTCATTCCTTCCTTTCTCTGTATCTCCCTTTAAAAAGAAAACTAACAGCATATGTGAATATAGAATGATTTTATTGGTGCCATCTAATTAATTTTTGTTATTTCATTTAGATCTCTCTGATCTTTCAGGCCAGTAGAATATGGATAAAATTTCTGCCCACAATTTCGGCCCTTATTTTATACCCTTATTATGTACACCAATGGAGCCTGGATTGTTTTTATTATATAACTACTTGCATAAAAACAACATTAATACATTTTTGTTGTTTATAAATTGCTTTATGATATAATTGTTATCTTTTTAGATTTTAATTTCAGGTGTTTCACAGAAGTATATATATATATATATATATATATATATATATATATATATATATATAATATTTTTAAAAATTACTTAATCATTTTAATAATTGCCACTTTCTGAAATATTTTGATTACTATTTTGCTTAAAAGGACATTTAAATATATTTAAAAATATTACAAGTGCATTGAGTTTTTAAAAACTCATCTGTAAAAAATATTTTAACTGTATGCAATATCTCAAGTAAATAACTAATAAAATATTTTCAGCAAATGTTCTACCAGAACTGCAGAAATAATCACCATGTATCTACAGAAATAATAGAACTGTTAGTCATTATTTTTTTTCTTAAATATGTTAGAAAAAATATAAACATTATATGACTATTTTTCTTAACTATGTTAGAAAAAATAAATCACAAGATTACCTTTATTTTCCTTTCTCCCCAAATTGCTCAATTTATTGTTATAAAAATTTTAGGGAAATAGTACTTCTTTTTAAGAAATGATAAGGTGAAAAAAAGAAAAAACACAACCCATGGAACACTTAATCTTGTAAATCAAGTATGTTCTCTAATCACAGTACAATGTTGTTTAATTTGTTTACACCTGAGGAAATAAGCAATTTTTAAATCACTGGAGTCTTACTATGTTTAAATCAGTGGGTAATGGGTCATTTTAAAAAAATCCATTTATATATTTGGTAAATCATTTCAGCATCTTATCTTGCATTTTATAGAACACCAGGTAAAAAGTAAGCAATGTGTTAGTGCATTCCTTCTGTAAATGTCAGCAAACAGATAAAAATGAAACCATTGGAACCACCTAATAGTCTTTTTCTTGATGGAACTATACAGATTACTAACGAACAATTAAAAGTAATGCCTGGTGTTCTAAAAAGTACATGGAGAAAAAGAAATTTGGGGGATTATTTTTTTCAAAAATACATCTGGATGAATTTTATATTTACATTTTATATTCAGTGAAGTTTTTTTTCTGTTTTTGGAATTTTTGAAATATTTTGAAACCTAGACATTTTGCAGGATGTAAAGAATATTCACTCTTTTGCTGTCCTCCTAAGAAGAATCTTGTTTTTGAGCTAGATATTTTAAAAATTTTCCTAAAACATTTCTAAGGAAATAAATGTGATACAATCAGTTTTTTGAAAGGTAAAATATTTGCCAGCTATTAGGACATGCCTACATCAACTGTGCCATTAAAATCATGCCCTTACTCTTTGATTTGGACATCCCAGATCCTGGGATATGTACAAGAAATTATCCAAAAACAAAATCAAAGGTTTGTGTACAGGGTAGTTATCACAGAATTAATTGTAATGATAAGAAAAAAAATAGGTGCCACTAAAAAGTTTCAAAAATAAGACAGGCCTAAATATTTTTAGGTTAGGTCTTCTTCTTTATTCCTAAATGTTGACATTTTAAATATGAAAAATTAATCTGTTCAGTGCTGCTTCCTTGACCCGTCTCATATTTCAGTGAATCTCATGATTTGTGCAGCACTCTTTGTTACATCTTTCTGTCCTTTTATGATGAAAAATTGAAGAAAAAAGTTACCAAAAAGAAAAGGTAAATGTCAGTATGCATCTGTTGAAACATTC
This sequence comes from Callospermophilus lateralis, assembly GCF_048772815.1. Lineage (NCBI taxonomy): Eukaryota > Metazoa > Chordata > Mammalia > Rodentia > Sciuridae > Callospermophilus > Callospermophilus lateralis. Next base: position 55,758 of record NW_027513922.1, read on the forward strand.
ATGTATATTTTCTGTACTACATAGGGATGTGTATGTGTGTGTGTGTGTGTGTAAAAATGTGTGTGTGTGTGTAAAAATGTGTGTGTGTGTGTATATATATAAAATGTATATCATATTCCACATGCTGATTTGAAACTGAATTTTCACCAGATTATCTGCTACAATATAACTTTTTGATGACTGTGTTGCATAATACATATAATGAATTATAATCATGACAGTATTATATTATAAGACATCTGAATTTTTTTTCAAAAAAATTTTAGGAAAAAAATAACATTTTTATAAGCCTTATTTACACATAATTTCTAAAATAATTATCCAAATATTTTCTCTCAAATATTTGTAGACATTATTAGAAATGGGACCAATGAATTTAATAGAATCAATGTTGGATTTATACTTGTGTCCAAATTGGTGCTCAGAATATTTCTACAAAATTTGTATCCCTAAAAATATGGAATAATTTAATTATAACATAAGAAATATTTTCTAATTTTCCATAATTTGTAAGTTCTATTTTGGAAACATTAAAAATATGTTCTTCCATTGAAAGTAAGGACTGCTGTTTGGGGAATAGGAGTTATGTTTGAATTGGATGAAAACATTAGTATGGGACTTATGTTCCTATTATGGTTTCACACAAATTCACTATTTCCCTTAAGATGTAGAGGAGCTATCATGCAATGATGCATTCACAATTTTGTTGTATTTTAAGAATTTTATAACTTTAAAGAATTTTTAATTTGTTATTAAAAGTGGGAAAGAGTTCTTTATGTGAAATGGGAAAGATTTATCAATGTGACTAAATTATAATTAGGACCAAATTCTGATGTGATATTACATGATAGGGGGACCATAGATAATATACTATACATTACAAAAAACTAGAAGGGATTTTGAAAGGTTTCATCATAAGGAAATGGTAAATGTTTGAGAAGATAGAGATGTTTAAACTGACAAATATTATACAATGTATACATGTTTTAAAACATTACATGATATCCCATTTATATCTGTAATTTTTATTTTTACATCAATTAAAAATGAATTAAATAAAATTTTTATATTGGGATTTTGATTGAAAATTAAATGTAACAATGCAAAATTTAGAGATATCTTTGATTTTTACTGAATTTCATTAAAATATTTCACTTTTAATCTAAGCTACTTTAGTAATGTTCATTAGGTAGAGTTTCACTTTAGATCCAATAAAACCAGTAAAACCATCTCAAAAGTTAACAAAGGGAGGCATACTATATTGGATTTCCTCAATGAAGATATGGCTACTTAAGTAAAGTTTCTATTTTCTAGACCAACAAAATTTCTTAAGAGCAGCACTTAGTGTTTCATATCCCTAAAATCTCTACAGAGTCCAGTAAATTAGAGATCCAGTCTCCATTCCATGTCAAAACATATATACTTTTCCACAGATATGCAAGTTGTTAGTTATGAAATAATTTGAAAAAAAATTTAGTTGTAGATGGATACAATATCTTTACTTACTTATTTAGTTTTATGTGGTTCTGAGGATCAAACCCAATACCTCACACATGCATGGCTAGCATTCTTCCACTGAGGTTCAGTCCCAACCTGCAAAAGGTACTCAGATGAATAAGAAAGTATGATGAAGGGGTCCAATGACTAGAGATGGGGACACCCTTTAAGAAAGAGGAGCAGTGCAGGATGGGCTTTGATACCTCTAGGAGTATGCCTGTGTGTGAATGTCAAAGTAAAGATGTTACTACACAGTTTGCCAACCTAAAATGTAAGGGTTGCCACTTCGTAGCCACATACCAGCATATCACAGTCATACACTGTCACAACCCCCTTATAGTTTCTAACAGTTTTACAGGTATTTATTGTATCTCTGTTAATGTTACTTGGAATGGTGATAGCATATGAACACATATTTACATATTCACATCCATATCTGAATATGTATATATACACAGACTTATGCATTTTATATGTGTACCTCTTCAAGTGTTAGCAAAATCTGAATATACAATAATATTTTTACAATGATAGATCAGGTTTTTCATTTTAAAAAATAATTCTTAGATAAATTTCACAACTAGATTACAAAATAGTTTTTATTTAAATGTAAACTATCAATAAGTGTGTATGTTTCATTTGTTATTTTTTATCTTCCCCAAGTATTTACTGTAGTTAAATTTCTTTAATCAGGAGTAATAGTCCCTATGAAAATTCAGTGTATTACAATATGAATAAAGGCAATGATGGGGATGTTTCTAGATATTTTTCACTTAAGATAGCTAGTATTTGTAAGGTATATTTGTAGGACAGTTCTATATGATAGAGAAAAATGTCTTGCCTAAGACGAATATGCAATTAGAATATAGGACCCTTTATGCAGTGAAGGCAGAATAATGATGCATTTAAGCCGTCCCTCAGCATTTACTGTGAATTAGATTTATGTCTGAAAAATTGAATAAATTCTAGGTGGCTCACAATTATGCCTCGACTACAATGATGTTCTTTTTGCTTTTATTTAACATTATCTACAAATTTTGAATAAAAATTTATAAGTGATGTAATAATACCTAACTTTTTGCAAAATAAACTTCACTGAGTTGCTTTAAATTATAAATTATGCATAAATCTACCAGTGTGCTCTGGCTTCCAGCTCTAACTGTAACCCCAAGAGAACATATTTGAGAAATAAATAGCATATGGCATTTTACTTTTATGTATGGAGATTTTCTCTAGTGTGGTTCTTCCTTAGTTGCAATCATGATTATAATTGGTGTATTAACAACTAGCCAAATCTAAGGAAATATTCTGAAATTAGAATGGACATAATCTGTGTGTTCTATGACACAAGGAACAAATTCTATTAATATTCTATCAATATTTAATTGCACCATTCAGAATGAACTTAGAACACACACAAACGCACACATACACACCTCCAGGTACATGGTGGGGGGTGGGTAAGAATCAGAGAGTAAGACAGAGAAAGAGAAGTTATTCCAGAAGAGCGTAATGTTGCTGTCTGCTGTTTTATATTTTTTATGTATGACAGTATGGTTTTCATATTCTCTGCCTGGAGAGGGACAGCAGTAGCAAACTGCAGAAACATTTACTCTTCATTTATCAATGGAAATTATTTCTGCAAGGATATTTACACGACAGGAAAATATGCTTAAATATTTTGTATAGAAAAAATGCTGCCCTCATATTGTGTTTCTTTTTATTTAGCCAAACTGCTGAGCTCAGCATATCCCACTATCCATTGGGAAGTGTCTAATAAATCTCCAGTCCTGCCAGATATTGAGAATAGCACAGTTATGCAGCAAATAATCAACAGTGGGAATAAGTGTGCATATAAAATGAACCAGTAAAAGGATCAGCACAATTTTATCAGCATTACTGAAAAAGCTATATTTGAGAATATCTAGAAGATCAAGTTATTTGTTGTTTATATTCCCTATTAATCTTACTAATCTGGATGTCAATTCTTAAACCGAAAATTTATAGCACTGTGATGCAGATGGTAGGGGAAGTGTTGAGCTACCTTCTTCATTAGTGAAAGAATGGTTGGAGGGGGGCTAAAGAAGGTATGTTATAAAGTAAAAAATGTAAATAAATCTTGTTATCATAACCTTCTGTAATGAATTGCATGTGTGTGGATTTTCCTTCTTCAGACATTACCTATGGCCGTAATCTGACAGCATTTCCATTTAAGAATAGTTGGAGAGTTTCTTTATATCAGAAATTAGAAATCTGTGAGTTTGGAATCACAGATTGCTGATATGTAGATTTGAACTGTGGGACTAGATATTTTTACAGGTGGAGTTAGGTAATGCTCTAGTTTCCATTTGCATCATGTACATAAAGGTTATAGAGCTCTGAGAAAAAAATATTTATATATATATATATATATATATATATATATTTTTTTTTAGTTGTAAGTGAACCCAATACCTTTATTTTATTTTTATGTGATGCTGAGGATCGAACCCAGTGCCTCATGTGTGCTAGGTGAGTGCTTTACCACTGAGCCACAACCCCAGCTCTAAGAGAAAATATTTAGATTGCACTAATCTTTGAGTTCAGAAAACCTTGTGGACAACATGCCTAGAGCAAAAAACAAAAAGCGGGGGCCCAGAGTGAAATGTGGTGGTGAAATCAGCCAATCTTAGTAAGGAAGTAAGTTTTGAGTTTTAGGTGTAAGTTATACCATACATTTGAGTGGCTGAGTGGACTTGTTAGGACACAGCTACATGAATAAATGTCAAATGGTAATTTGACAGCACTATAATTTTTATTCGTATGGGAGATTTTTGCTGAGACTATGCTGCAGTGGTCATGGCGGTACTAGAGGCAGAGAGGGGAGCATTTACAGAAGCTGTTCTTATCAATATGATTGTCATAGCCTGAACTGGGACTTTGCACCTTGGGTCAACCAGTAAAAGAGCTGTATCACTAGCCACCTAAATAACTATAGTCTTAAGCAACAGAAGCCACCTCTGCAGAAAATTTGAATGTGACACAGAAAGCATGCTCATTTTTAATTATACTAAATATGTGGATAAAAAAATTTACCATTTTTAACTACACTGAGGTGTAACATGAATGGGTACCAGCTTGGATTCCCTAAAAAAAGAGCAAAACTTACAAGAATTGTAAGGGAAATGCCTTTAAGAAACAATGGAGGAGAGGAGGAGCAAGACTGGGGCTGCTACCAGAGTGGGTTACACATCTAACCCAGATTGAAAGATTGAGGAAAGTGAAGTTGGGGGAGGCACAGAGTTGAGGGAATGTTCATCAAGGCATCTGGAGGCCTCAAGTTTAAGCCAGCTCTCAGAGGAGTCCCAGTTTTCTTAGGGATGGCCTGCCTTATTATTTCTCCTGTGCTCCCTGCCTGTTGGGAGTAGCCCTTGGGAAACATGGTGTTGACATAAACACCACAATAGATATCTAGGTACAGTTTCTGAGGTCTTAAGTCATTTACCCTCTTTAGTTGGTGATGTGCACAACACAGTCCCATGGCCCTGCACTATGCTCACCCTAGTGTTTTCCCTTCTTCTGAGGACAAGCAGGTAACTACTCTTGGTACTCCCTTACTTGAAAGATATGGTAGAAGTGATTTCTCTGCATCTGTTGGGGAAAAACAAAAAACAAAAAACAAAAAAACCCTGTGTCCATGAATACAACACAGCCCTCTATGGTGTCAGTCACCTCTATTCCCTCACCTCATCTTCTTAGTCTGTCTGGAAAAGGATCATGGGCACTCTTAGTACATTTTGAATTGCTCGTGATGTCTAATGAATTGGAGTGCTTTCTCATTTCCCCATTGTCTCCATCATTCAGCATCTTGTCTTTTATACGGTTCGCAGTCATACCACTCTGCCCGCCCTTGAGCCTCTATGGAGCTTCTAGGCTGGTGACTCAAGAAGATGTCTTTTCTGTACCAATATGATCCCATAGGGTGTTCCTGCTCTTCGAAACCCAGTTCTGAAGTAAGTTATACTGATTAGTAAGAGGAAATGAGGTTATTGCAGTTTGCAAAACCTCCTTTATATAGTGCCCAGATCCACATTCATGTGAGGACAATCTTTTTTTTTCTTTTTCTTTTATTTTTTTTTTAGAGAGAGAGAGAGAGAGAGAGAGGAGAGAGAGAGAGAGAGAGAATTTTTTAGAATTTATTAATTTATTTTTTTTCTAGTTCTCGGTGGACACAACATCTTTGTTTGTATGTGGTGCTGAGGATCGAACCCATGCCGCAAGCATGCCAGGCCAGCGCTCTACCACTTGAGCCATATCCCCAGCCCTCTTTTTCTTTTTAAACAGGGATGAAACCTAGGGGGCACTTAACCACTGAGCCCCATCCCCAGAACCCCTTTATAAAAACAAAATTATCTTGAGACAGAGTCTCAGCAAGTTTCTCAGGGCCTCACTAAGTTGCAGAGGCTGGCTTTGAACTTGAGATCCTCCAGCCTCAGCCTCTGGAGCCACTGCCATTGCAATTGTGCACCATCCTGGCTGAAAACAGTCTTTGATATGGGCCTGAGCCATAGCTCTAAATTATTTCTGCTTATCTTTCTTGTTATATTAACTCAGTGCTGTTCTATCTTCATTACACAAGGAATGTGCCCTAACTTTTTTTTTTTTTTCCTTTCTCACAGCTCCCTGGTTTACTTGAGTGGGAAGCTTACAAACCAAGGTTATCAACAGTCCTTATCACTAGTTTTATCTTGTAGATTATGATGTATATTAACACATTCATCAGTTACTGTTTAAATTGAATAGATTCTATGGTTTTCACAATTTTTTGTTTTCAGGTTTTTTTTTTCTTACTCCAGAGGATGCTGACATTTAACTAGTAGTACAACTTATTTTTTGGCCTATTTTTACAATGCACAACACATCTTGAGAGTTATGTATTGTTCTCTAATATATGATAATACCTATTATTTGTATTGGAAATCATTTAGGTTTGGAAAAGTACAGTGGTGGTTTTCAGTATTATACCAATTTATTACTTTTCTGTGGATTTGAACTTTGGGGGATAAACTTTTAAAGAGGCTACTTTTTAAAGACAACTGAATACGAAGGTAGCTCACATATTTTCTTTATTTGAATATTTATGTATAAACATACTTTTATTATGCACAAGAAGGGAAATCCAAATAAATCTATGTATCTTAGCTTAAGGAGAAATATTAGATGTTACCCCTGTTTTCAGGATAAGAAAATTTCTACATTTGTAGGAAAATTCAAAATGAAAGAATTTTGGATTAGCTGTATTAGATCCAGGAAAATAAGATTTCATGGGAAAGAAGAATTTAACAGATATTCACAGATAAGCTGGATGTGGAGGTGCATACTTGTAATTCCAGCAGCTCCAGAGGCTGAGGCAGGATGCTCCCAAGTTCCAAGCCTACGTCAGCAACTTAGTGAGGTCCTAGGCAACTTAGAGAGAACCTGTCTCAAAATTTAATAAATAAATAAACAAATAAATAAATAGTGCGGGGGATATGACTCAGTGGTTAAGAGCCTCTTGGTTGAATCCCAGGTAACAATAAATAAATAAATAAATAAATAAATAAATAAATAAATACACAAAACATATATACTCAGATAAGATTTCCCCAGAATTTAGGAAAATTATATTTTTAATTGTCAAAATTAATTTTCTAATAACATTATCCTTTTACAATTTTTAAAAAGGCATATTACAAAGGTTTTTTCTTTAAAATCTTGATTCTAAAAGAAATATATTTTAAAAACCTTTTTAAGTGACTGATTTTAGTAAATCTACTATGCTGATTTTTTTCCTATAAAAATAGCATGTACTGTAAAAAAGTGAAAATTAAATCCCTGCTTTTCATGCCAGATCTTCATACTGTTTCCCAACATGGTGAACTTCTCTCTGCTATGTTGGCCCTGCTCATTTTGGCTGCTTTGATTGCTCTTTAGAGTCTCAAAAATTTTATTTTGCACCAGTTTTATGTTCACATTGATATTATACTCACCTTTTGTATTTATTTTTGGCACATGTTTAGTCTGTTATAAGGCATTCTAACATAGCTGGAAATTAAATTCTTATTGTACTTTTGAAATTTAATTGAATTTAATGTGATTATAGGGGAAAAGGGGGGCGGGGATTGGAGTAATTACTTTACCCTGGTCACCTTCAATCTATTCAGTTGCTCTTAGAACACTACTGTATATTCATAACCTAGAATGAATTTTAGCCAATTTAACACTACAAGAACTTTTCAGGATTTGCACAAATTGATTTCTTTTGGCTTTACAAACATTAAACTTTACAATTTTGCAGGAACAAATTTGCTAGTGGTGCACCATTTGATCTGGATCCAGACTGTTATCAGGAATGAACATGCTGAATGTCAGAATCTTTATAAAATGTTTAAAGTAGACAATAAGCAATTGTGGTTCCAGTTAAAGGGAAATGGAATCCTAATGAATGGTTAAGCAACTGTGATCAGGTCAAAGCTTGGACTGTTATCCAAGTTGTGCAATACACAGAAAATATACACTTAAGGACAAGGATGAGCTGTAGAATAATTCAGGAAGTGACCTTGGTAATTCATGATATGACAATGAATAACTGAGGAGTTTAGGGAATTTTAGAGCAGTAGCCAAGTGATGCTTTGATTGACATATTATTAGGTGAAGCTTTGCTGCCTCATTCCTATGTCAACCACATGATAAGTACATCATTTTAGTACATTTCACACTTCTAGCTTAGGAAACCTTTCAAAATGATTCCTAACTCTCAAAAAATATAAAATTGCAATCTGTAACATTGGGTCTTTTAGTACTATTTATGGAAAATTGATTGTAAAGCTTATGTGTTTGTAATATTTTTATATCTATTCTGTAACCAGAATTTTAAAAACTCTCATTTTTTAAGTCTTCAGTTACATCATTCAGAAGTTCATTTAGGGGAAATAAAAGTGCTTTATTTGTTGATATTTATGTGTGATAAATGAATCACAACTATTACATTCTGTGCTTTTCCTAATTTTAACTTCACATAATGTACACCAACTTTTAAAATAATAATTTTGTACAGAATATGATAAATTACAATTTTACTTTCTTCTGCCAGATATTTCTATTTTTTCCTATACAGAGGAAATATGATTACCTATATTTATACTGTGTGTGGGTATATTGGGTATATACATAATTTTATATAATATAATAAAATTTAGCAAGTAATTTCTTGTTACACATGCTAACTCCAAGTCTCTTTAATTTTTTTTAATTTTAACAATTTTTAAAAATTGTTCTTTTTTAGTTATACAGAACAGTATAATGTATATTGAGATATTTTATATACAGGTGAGTATAACTTCCCATTCTTGTAGTTGTACATAATGTGGAGTTATACTGGTCACGTTTTCACATATGAACATAGGAAAGGTATGTCCTATTCCTTGTACTGTCTTTTCCTATTCCCATCCCTGACTCTTCCCTTCATTTCCCTTTGTCTTCTCCCCCTGCTATTGTGTTTTAGCATCCACATATCAGAGAGAACATTGGGCCTTTGGTACAACACAGTTATGAATAAAGCATGAAAAAAACCCTTAAAATAATAGCTTTCCATGTTTCTTGTTGGCCTAATAATATACGAAACCTCAGTTTCTGAATTCTAGAAGGTATTAATAAAGTTAATAATATGGAAACATATACCAGGGAAAGAAAATAATATCTAAGAAATAAATCCACACATATAATGTGAATTGATGTTTTTCTTTTTTGTTAAAATATTTTGTTTTAGTTGTAGTTGGACCCAATACCTTTATTTTTTTATTTTTAAGTGGTGCTGAGGATCAAACCCAGTGCCCAGCACATGCAAGCACTCTACCATGAAGCCACAACCCAAGCCAATAAATTGATGTTTGACAAAGATGACAAGAACATACAATAGGGAAAGAATAGCCTTTTCAACAAATGGTATTAGAAAACTGAATGTCCACATGCAGAAAAATGAAATTACATATTTTGCTGTACAGATAAAAAACAAGAGATGAATCAAAGACTTAAAGGTAAGAGTCAAATATAAGGAAAAACTTTATGACATTAGTCTTGGTCATGAATTTTTGGATATGACACCCGAATCACAGATGACAAAAGCAAAAATAGATGAATGGGATTCTATTAAATGAAAAGTTTCTTCGCAAAAAGGAAACAATCAACAAAGTTAAAGGGCAACCTATGGAGTGATAGAACATATTTATAAATTTTACATATCTCAAATGTATAAGGAACTCAAATACCTCAATATCTGAAACAATAGAAAAATAACAACAACCCAAATAACCCAACTATATAGTCATAGGTCCTGTATAGATATTTTCAAAGAAGATACACAAATACCCAGCAGAAAAGGTGCTGGAGATTACTAATCATCAGAGAAATGCAAAGTAAAACCACCAGAGGTATAATGTGGCTCTCAATGAAATTGAACTGCTATTTACAAAATGATCAAAGATAATATGTCCTGGTGAGAATATTCAGAAAAAAGGAATACTTGTACACTGCTGGTAGGAATAAGGTAGGAATATGTATATACTATGGCCATTATGGAAAACCACATGGAAGTTCATAAAAAATTAAAGTTTGAACCACCAGCAAGCTGGCATTGAATATATAGTCAAAGAAATGAAACTTTTATGTCAGAGAGATAACTGCACTCCCATGGTCATTGCAGTATTATTCACAATAGCCAAGACATTGAATCAACCTAAGTGCCCATAAATAGATTAATGATGAAGAAAACATGGTATATAAACACATGGAATAATATTAAGTCATTTGTAACAATGCAGATTTCCCTGAAGGAAATCATTTTAATGAAATAAGTCAGGCACACAAAACAAATAAAATATGATATCACATATGAAATCTAAAATTTTTAAACTCAAATACATAGTAGAATGATAATTTCCAGGGACTGAAAAGGTAGTGGACAGATCAAAGGGCAAAAATTTCAATTAAGAAGAATAACTTCAAATATCTGTTGTACAACATTGTAATCATGGTTAGTAATAATATATTGTATGCTTGAAATTTTTAATACAGTAGATTTTAAGTGTTCTTATCACAAAAATAAATATATGAGGTAATGGACAAGTTAATTAGATTGATTTAGTCATTCTTAACTGCATGCGTCTACCAAAAACATCATGTTTTTCACCATAAATTATATAATATTTATTTCTAAATTTAAATTGACTCATTATGAAAAAGAAATATCTCAAAAAACCTAACTGCATACAAGGGACTAGGAAAAAGAAAGGAAGGAGTGAACTCACAAACATGAATGAACTAAGTACAGGGACATGGATCCAGAGAATAACAATAAGTGGTAAACATTGGACAGAGCAAATTTGAAATATGAGTTTAGAAAAAGTTGTATTCCTACTTTAGAACATATTTCTGTGCATTAATGGCAACAACTAATTTTCCATGCCCATAAGGCTATTGAGTATTCTGAATCATTTAAGCCTTAAAAATGAATTAGTAAATTTACTCATTAATATTTTCATTCTTTTATTCAGTCCTTACTATAATTAAGTATACAGACTTCTGTTTGAATATTAATGCATATCCAACCTCAGGATGTCCCAGAGATATGCTGTTATTATGCGTGTTCCTTATCAATGAAGACATGGGACTTTTGCAGTCACTGGAACCACATGTAGGGACATGTGTGTAAGTGTGCCTTAGAAATTTCATGAAGATAGATAATTACAGAAGAGCTGGATATTTGCAAAGGCTACAACTCCAATTATATCATAATTGGGCTGGGGTTATGGCTCAAGCGATAAAGCGTTCGCCTGGCATGCATGGGGAACTGGGTTCGATCCTCAGCACCACATAAAAATAAAATAAAGATGTTGTGTCCACTGAAAACTAATAATAAATATTAAAAAAATTCTCTCTCTGTCTCAAAAAAATAATGATAATAATAATAACATACAGAAACACAAGGGTCAATGTGAGCAGAGTGTGGTCTTCAGGGTGTGGTACTACTTAGGATTAAATTTGTTTTTTCAAAATAGATTTCAAAAACTTATGTAGTTGTGTGTGTATAATACCAAATATAGCATATAAAATAAGTGCATTAAAAACAAACCCATATTATATTCATGCCTATGAAATCATGACTAAAATTATTTTACTGTAGTTAAACAAATCTGGACTAAGTATGATTATGGTGTCTTTACAAGTAATGCTACATTATATAAAAATAATTACTTAAGGTTGACAGAAATAAAGGATATAATGAAATTATACTATTTGAGAAATATTTCTCTGTGGAGACTATAAACACAATTATATAAGCTCATTATCAGTATCCACCTTACTTCTGTCTTTAAAATCAGAGCTATTCTTTCTCACAAAGTTTTTAATGTCAAAATCTGGCACTCATTTTCAAAATCATATTCCAAAACTTTATTCCCTCTGGCTATAATCATAATTTTTGACGAGAGGAGCATATCCATGTGGAGACCCAAATTTGGAAAAAGACAATTTTTTTGTCATATATGAAAAAAAAATGACCATACTTTTTTGTGTGTGTGTTCATGGCCTATCAAATTCTTAGTGTTTAACTTATGATTATATATTATATATTATGGAAACTTTGTAATTTGTTATTTTGTTTTTCTATTTAAAGAATGTACAAAGTTTGAATTAGAGAACCTTTTAAAACAAGCACATTTTATTGCTTTTAAACTCATTAAAGTAACTTCAATTATTAATATGTTCATAGGTATAAATCTCACTGAATGTCTTAATTGAACATATAAATATATTGTAAATAATTGCATATACTTTGCCTTACAATATAACTCAGTTTTAGGTTCCAAAATTCTATTTTCTTAGGAGAACTGTACTGGACTTGCAGTTTTCAAACTAAAAACATTTGTGGAGATCACTTGACAGTTTAGGAGAGATTTTTGATTAATGTGTTTAGTAAGCCAATGCTTTATAGAAATTGAGTGCATTTCTGTTCAAGAAATGTGCATTTCAGTATAATTCAAATTGATTTACTAACATTCAAAACTATAATGTATTACTCAAAATTCAAATAAAGTAAAATTCTAATTTGTCTATGTGTTCTATTTTTTTCATATTTTAATTCCTGACATAATATGTGTGTGTGTGTGTGTGTGTGTGTGTGTGTGTGTGTGTGTATGAGAGAGAGAGAGATGGAATCTTAATTATAATTTAAGATAGCTAAGTAGTAACATTTTAACCAAATATTAATGTTTAATATCCACTCTGTTTTATTTAGCTTTATTTTATGTAAAAATTATGATTCAAATTTTGTTAAAGAGATCTTAGAGGTTTGGAAACTTTCCAATTTTTTATTTGAAGTAGTAATGCTATCTGTTAAGATCTTTTGATCTTTAAGGTAATCATATCCATTTAGAAACTAAAATTATCAATTTTAGTATTAATAGACCTTGTAGGTAATCATATCCATTTAGAAACTAAAATTATCAATTTTAGTATTAATAGACCTTGTACTATTTTTAACAGTGTTGTGAGTCTACCCAAATTTGCTTAACTAGCTTACAAAATAAAGCAATTCAAAAATTGTAGTTACAGATTTATCTTAAGGAACAATTTTATACATACACACACATGCATTTATATAATACATACGTATATATATTTCAAGACCTCCACACTGTTCATACATACTTTTAATTCTCTTAGTTAAAAAATGTAGCTTTCTTCTCTATGAATTTAAGCTTAGACGAAGACACTGTGTAATGCCTTTAAGGTCTGCAGCCAGGACTTTAATATTTCTGCATCCTTTCATTGTGATGGTAACATCTGTTGAATTAATAAGCAAGTTGGAAATGTTGTGGTAAAATAAACAGTCAGTCTACTAACATATGATAGTTTGATGTTAATAAATTGCCAAATACATGTCTGTCCCAAGTGACTTTTGAGAAAAATCTCCATAAGTCAAAGTTAGCTACTGTAAGTTGATGTTTTATTCCTTCCTCTCTCAGAAGAGAAACTTAATTTATTGAAATGTGGGAGATATTTGGCAAATAATTATTTGATTTATGTGACAAAATGTAATAAAACAAAAGCAAAAACATAAAACCAAACAAATGAACACATCAGTAATAACTCTTGAACCCACATTTTTAAAAGACCACAGGCTGGTGATAGAGCTTAAAAGTGAAGGGGAGGGCTGGGGATGTTGTTCAAGAGGTAGCTGGCTCGCCTGGCATGCATGCAGCCTGGTTTGAGCCTCAGCACCACATACAAAAAAAACAAAAGATGTTGTGTCCACCAAAAACTAAAAAATAAATATTAAAAAAATTTCTCTCTCTCTCTCTCTCTCTCTCTCTCTCTCTCTCTCAAAAAAAAAAAAAGTGAAGGGGAGATATTTTTTTCTTTTTCTCATTAGGTCCCTATCACTTGGGGATCACTGTTCCTCACTGATGGTGTCTTGTGTCTCAAAAAATCATTATTTAATATATCTGGTTCATTTTTGTTGTTGTTTAGGAAAAGAAAGTAAACTCAACCCCAGTAACTATTTTTTCCTTTATTGTATTTTTATTTATTTTCCCACTGCCGCAGTCCGGCTACAGCAAAATAACCAGGGGATGAAGAACAACTTGTGTAGATTGATACAGCAGGAGTGGGAGCCATTTATTGTAGGACAGGAGCAGTATATATACATCCCACACAGCTTATCTTAATTAACATAAACTAGATACAGAAGTCAAACAATAAGGAATCTCCACACTTAATGGTCCCTGGTGTTACTTCACAAACCACTCCCCCTGGCAAAATGCCAGGCACCATCTTGACTTGTTTACAGACCCTAACATTTCCCCCTTTTGTTTAATTTAAATAATGACCATAGTGGTTTTTACAGAAACACCATAAATAATCTACTACAAGCAGAAGGGGAGGATACAAAATGCCACAATACCAAGTCAATTGATGGCTCCATGAAAGAAGCCCTTGGAAAAATTATACCAGCAATGACACCATTAGCAAAGATACCGAGTTACAATTTGTTGTAGATTACAGTTTGTTGCCTCAGTCCAGGTAAAGCAGTGTCTCAATAGATTAACTCACAGTCCAGGTAAATCACAGTCCAGGTAAGTTCTGCAGGCAGCTAGCCTAAAGCTGTAGTAGCAGAAACAGCAACAGCTCCGAAGTCTCCTCCGTTTCTCAGCCAAAGTTCCATCCGGTTTTCAGTAACACTGGAAATTCTTCCACCCTCGTCCTCACCGGCACTGGGATGAAGGCAGGAACTCCGGCAATGCTGGCTAAAGAAAATCCTGTAGCATTCCATTAAGAAAACAACCTTCTGAACAATTTAGTACATTATCTCAAGGTTTTTTACATTTGAAATAAGCCTTAATAGTGCTCATTACTCAGGTGTGGGAGAACCATTGTAGCTTAGTTATTGGCATTGAAAATGACCAAACATCAGGGAGGCAGGTAGTCTTTTGCCAGCTGGGCTGTAGTGTCCCAGGCAGCCCCAGATGGCCCTGGGGAGTGTCCCAGACTCAAACTGCTTTTGGGCACAGGGAACAAGAGCCTGCGAGACTGTGCCTCCAGGGCAGGTTTTGATTTGGGCTCTCACAGTGGCGTCCTGCTCCCCGGGAGGGGGTGGAGAAGAGCCCGCTGCTGCTGCTTGGAAAGTCCTTGCTTCGCCATGACAGGCTCGTGCATGTGGCAGCCACCGCGCCAATTCATGCACCCTCCAGTAACGAAAAGTATTCAGTAATACCCTTTTGTTGCAACTTTTTTCCTGATAATCCTTCTTCTTCTGAACTTTCTTTTTCTTTATGACTAGAGTTCCTGGGCTTTTATCAATACCTGCCCTAACTGCTCTTGGTTCCACTGGGGTGCCTTCTTCCCTTAGTAATTTACTTAACATCCCTTCCGTATTTTCATCACAAAGACAATACAACATTTCAAGACAAAACAAGACACAAACATACTGTATCAATCTTCTCCATTTTCTCAAAATGGCCATTTTTCCTCTTGCCCTATCTAGGGACAAGCAGATTTGCTCCCATCCTATCTAGGGACGGGCAGCTTTTTTTTGTCACTTAACCCCAAGTGTCCCGGGGCTCCTGGTACAGGCCACCATCTGCCACAGTCCGGCTGCAGCAAAATAACCAGGGGGTGACGAACAACTTGTGTACATTGATACAGCAGGAGTAGGAGCCGTTTATTGTAGGACAGGAGGGGTATATATACATTCCACACAGCTTATCTTAATTAACATAAACTAGATACAGCAGTCAAACAATAAGGAATCTCCACACTTAATGGCTCCCTGGTATTACTTCACAAACCACTCCCTCTGGCAAAATGCCAGGTGCCATCTTGACTTGTTTACAGACCCTAACACCTATGATCTGTTATTCTCGAGAAAATAAATATTTTTTAAAAAATAAGGATGATTTTTTATTTTCCACAAAAAAATTGAATTCTTTTAAAAACCATTTTATTAATATAAATACTGTAGGAATTCTGTGTTTGGGATTGGGGTCTACAAACTTCGTGATTGTGACATGCTTGGTGACTAGGAAGTCTCTGTGCAAAGACACAGATTGCCTGGCTGCTAGGTAATCCTGTAGACTGGGGAAGTCCTGTGGAAAAGCATGGATGCCTGGCTGCCATTGCCTTGTCCTTCACAGGTTTGCCCTGCTTCCCAGACCTTGGGTGCCCAGCCTTCTCCTTCTGAGCCATGGAGCCAACTATGCAGGCACTATCTGGTTTCTATGGATATGCCCTTGGTAGACAGGAGCATGTTACTTCTAACCTTGACCTTATCTCAGTTAGTCAGCATTCATGTTAAAGAAATACTAATTAGAATACAGTCATGGTAACAGGGGTGGGGGCGGGGGAGTGTGGTATGTGTTCTTTGAGTTAATAAACTCCCAGGCAGGGAGGAATCCACATTTTACTTCTGCACTTCTTCAACACTTCACCTCACTCCTCTTTGCTCCTCCTGTCTGTCTGCTTGCACTATTTGTGTCTGTGTCTGTTCTTTGTGCTCCTTCTCACAGGTATTCCGCCAAAGTGATCCTTTACAAACAACAACTTCTAATGTTGAGTGATAGCTGTGACTTCTCTCTATCTAATTGGAATTGCCTTCAGTACAGTGATTCTTAGCCAATTTTGGTCATTGATCCTCTGAAAAAAGTGATTAATCTTTGAACATTTTTCTTGAAATAAACCTGTATCAATACTTGTGCTCCAATATTTAATTGTTAAATATGATTTTGATGTTGGTCTTTTAAGATGTATCTTTCAATTCAAATTTTAAAAAACACATCTTTTGCAGACTAAGAAAAAATATTAAACGGCATCAAATGCTTTTAAGATCCTGTTAACTTTCACTTTTTGTTGTTGCTGTGCAGAGCTTTAATTTCTCTAATACTTCCTGTCAAATATATGTTTACTTTCTTGCATAATATATAAATAAGAAACGTGGGACCATAAATACCAATGAACAATTTTTACACAATAAAGTTTAATATAAGAACCATAAATATTTATGTGCTAAATAAAATGTAGAGTGAAAACATTTGATATATATTTTAATGCTTTACAAAATTATTCTACTTTCAATGTCTACTATGCTCAGGTACAAGATATATCTTAAGTCCTGGATTTAGAAAAGTGTACTAATTCATGTTTTGATTGTATATTATTGGTGCATTTTTGTAAACATAAAAATATTTAGGTTTCACTGGTAAAAATTCTGATGTATAATATTACAAGGCCTAGACATAATCATAACTTAGATATTCATCATATATTTAATGAGTATAACAGTTTTTAATCCTTTGACTTTTGTAAACATAACACTAATATTCTTTTTATTGTTTGTCATTTTTTAATTGCTAATTTTTTTACTTATATATATATTTTTTTGAAATTTATTTATTTATTCTAATTTGTTATCTTTGGCAGCAGAATGCATTTCAATTCATAGTACACATATAGAGCACAATTTTTCATGTCTCTTGTACACAACTAGAATCACACCATTCCTGTCTTCATACATGCACTTAGGGTAATTATGCCTATCTCATTCCATTGTCTTTCCTATTCCCCTGTGACCTCCCTTTGTCTCTCTAGCCTTTGCCCTATCTAAAGATTCTCCATTCCAATGTGCCAACCCCCATCCCCAATTATGGATCAAGATCCTCATATAAGAGAAAACATTCACCATTGGGTTATTTTTGGATTGGCTTACTTCACTTAGCATAATATTCTCCAACTCCATCCATTTACCTACAAATGCCATGATTTTATTCTCTTTTAATGCTGAGTAATACTCTGTTGTGTATATATACCACAGTTTCTTTCTTTTCTTTTTGGTAGCTGGAAAAAGTAACATTTTATTAGCTTTTCAGATAATCATGAATTTTCTCTTTAATAGTACATCAGAATTTGGAAAATGAATTTTTTTTAAAGATTAGCTAAAATGTAAAACCTGAAACTATATTAACAATTTTTATATTCTGTTACATTAAAAGCTGTTGATATATCTTTAATTTTTAAATTTTAATTTGTTATATGTAACATTAAAACTCATATTATACATATAGAGCACAATTTTTCATATCTCTGTTTCTAAATAAAGTCACAGCATTCATGTCTTCATACATGTATTTAGGGAATGAAGTCTATCTCATTCCACTGTCTTTCTTACCTATATGTACACTCCCTACCTCTCCCTACTTTTGCCCTATCTAGAGTTCATCAAATCCTCCCATGCCTGCCCCCCCACCACATTATATCAGCATCCTTAAATTAGAGAAAACATTTGGCATTTGGTTTTCTGAAATTGGATAAATTCACTTAGCATTATTTTCTCCAGCTCCATCCATTTACCTGAAAATGCCAAGATTTTATTCTCTTTTAATGCTGATAATATTCCATTGTGTATATATACCAAATTTTCTTTATCCATTCATCTCCTGAGGGGCATCTAGGTTGGTTCCACATTTAGCCGTTGTGAATTGTGCTGCTATAAACATTGATGTGGCTACGTCCTTGAAGTATACTGTTTTTAAGTCCTTTGGGTATAGACCAAGGAGTGGGATTGCTGCGTCAAATGGCAGATTCATTCCAAGTTTTCCAAGGATTCTCCATACTGCTTTCCATATTAACTACACCAATTTGTAGTCCCACCAGCAATGTATGAATGTGTCTTTTTCCCCGCATTCTCACCAACACTTATTGTTCTTTGTATTCTTAATAGCTGCCATTCTGACTAGAGTGAGATGAAATCTTAGAGTAGTTTTGGTTTGCATTTCTCTAATTGTTAGAGATGTTGAACATTTTCTCATATATTTCTTTATTTATTGGATATCCTGTTCTGAGAAGTGGCTGTTCAGTTCCTTGGCCCATTTATTAATTTGTTTATTGTTTTTTTGCTGTTAAGATTTTTTGAGTTCTTTATATAACCTAGAGATTAGTATTCTATCTGTATGCATGTGGTAAAATTTTGTTCCCCAAATTGTAGGTTCTCTATTTATCTCACAGATTGTTTCTTTTGCCGAGAAGAGGCTTTTTAGTTTGAATCCATCCAATTTATTGATTCATGATATTAATTTTTGAGCTATAAGAGTCTTATTAAGGGGCCTAATCCAACATGATGGAAACTTAGGCCTAGTTTTTCTTCTAATAGACACAGTGTCTCTGATTTAATTCCTAGGTTCTTGATTCACTTTGAGTTCAATGTGTACATAGTGAGAGATAGGGGTTTAATTTCATTTTGTTGCATATGGATTTCCAATTTTCCCAGCACCATTTGTTGAAGAGACTATTCTTTCTCCAATGTAGATTTTTGGCACTTTTGTCTAATATAATATAATTGTAATTTTGGGGGGTTAGTCTCTGTGTCCTCTATTCTGTACCAATACCATGCTGTTTTGTTATTATTGCTCTGTAGTACAGTTTAAGTTCTAGTATAGTGATACCACCTGCTTCATAATTTCTGCTAAGGATTGCTTTAGCAATTATGGGTCTCTTAGTTTTTCAGATGAATTTCATGACTGATTTTTCTATTTCTGTGAGGAATATCACTGGTATTCTTGTTGGAATTGCATTAACTCTGTATAGTACTTTTGATAGTATGGTCATTTTGACAATAATAATTCTGCCTATCTAAGATCAAGTAGATTTTTCCTTCCTCTAAGTTCTTCTTTGATTTCCTTTTTTAGCATTCTGTAATTTTCATTGAAGAGGTCTTTTACCTCTTTCATAAGTTGATTCCCAAGGTTTGTTTTGTTTTGTTTTGTTTTTGAGGCTATTGTAAATGAGGTAGTTTTCCTCATTTCCCTTTCTGAGGATTTGTCACTGATATACAGAAATCCCTTTGATTTATAAGTGTTGATTTTATATCCTGCTACTTTGCACAATTCACTAATTAATTCTAGAAGTTTTCTGGTGCAGTTTTTTGGATCTTCTAGGCATAAAATCATATCATTGCCAAATAGTGATAATTTGAGTTCTTCTTTTCCTATCCATATCCCTTTAATTTCTTTCAACTATTTAATTGCTCTGGCTAGGGTTTCAAGATCTATGTTAACTAGAAGTGGTGAAAGTGGGCATCCCTATCTTGTTCCAGGTTTTAGAGAGACTGCTTTAAATTTTTCTCTATTTGGAATGATGTTGGCCTGGGACTTAGCACAGATAGCTTTTACAAGGTTGATATATGTTCCTGTTAACCCTAGTTTTGCTATTGTTTTAAACATGAAATGGTGCTATATTTTGTCAAATGCTTTTCCTGTGTCTATTGAGATGATCATATGATTTTTATCTTTAAGTCTATTGATATGATGAATTACTTTTATTGATTTCTGTATTTTGAACCAACCTTTCATCTCTGGTATGAACCCCACTTGATGGTGGTGTGGTATCTTTTTGACATGTTTTTGTATTTAATTTGCCAAAATTTGTTTTGAAAATGTTTGCATCTATGTTCGTTAGAGATATTGGTCTGAAGTTTTCTTTCTTTGATGTGTCTTTCTCTTGTTTTGAAATCTGGGTGATATTGGATTCATAGAATGAGTTTGGAAGTGTTCTCTTTTTTTCTATTTCATGAAATAATTTGAGGAGTGTTGATATTAGTACTTCTTTGAAGGTCTTATAGAACTTAGCTCTATATCCATCTGGTCCTGGGCTTTTCTTGGTTGGTAGCCTTTTGGTGGTGTCTCCTATTTCAGTGCTTGAAATTGACCTGTTTAACTTGTGTCTATTATCCTGATTCCATTTGAGCAAATCATATTACTCTAGAGATTTGTCAATGCCTTTGATATTTACTATTTTATTGAATTACAAACTTTCAAAATGATTTCTAATTATGCTCTATATTTCTGGAGTGTCCGTTCTGATATTTCCTTGTTTATCATGGATTTTAGTAATTTGAATTTTCTCTTTCTTCTCTTTATTAGCATGGCTAAGGGTTTATCATTTTTATTCATTTTTCCAAAAAACAAGTTTTTGTTTTGTCGATTTTTTCAGTTGTTTCTTTTGTTTCAATTTCATTGACTTCAGCTCTGATTCTAATTATTTTCTGTCTTCTACTGATACCACTGGTTTCCATGACAAGTCCTTGCTTCCCTTAATGCTGAAGTATAACACCAGAAAAGCACGCTGGGGCAAGTGTAGAGTGGAAAGTAAAAGGCTTTAATAGGGATAGCAGAGAAGAACGCCCCCCCCCCCGAAGAAGGGGGTCTGAAAGGGAGAATCTGGGGGATGGGGAGGTCCTATCCCTTTTATATCTAAGGTCTTCTGTCCTCCTATATTCCTGTTCTTTATCTTGCTTATTTCCCTCTATCCTGCATGTGATGGGGGATGCAGGTGGGAAGGCCAAAAGGTGAAAAACAGGTGGGCTGTGGTGGGGTATTGATCCAGGTAGGAAGGGTCTAGTGTGATTTGATTTGACTTGGTTTGATTAGAGCTTCCCTATTTACTGGGAGCTGCTTCATTAACAGTTCTTTAGAATGGACAAGGACCTTTGGAACAATAACATTTCAATCTCCAGGTATAGTTCTGATTTTCTGGGCTTAGATTGGACTCCATTTTCTTTATTAGACTCCATATCAGATCTGATTAACCTACCTACACTATTTTAAATCTGGCTTCACTACTGCTTTTGGTGTTTATTTGTTCTTCTTTTCTAGGACTTTGAGATGTAATGGTAGATCATTTATTTGTTAACTATTTCTTCTTTTAAGAAATGAACTCCATGCAATGAACTTTCCTCATAGTATTTCCTCATATTTCAATATGTTATATGAGTGTTCTCATTTACCTCTAAGAATTTTTGAATCCCCTTGATGTCTTTTACACCCCATTGTTCATTCAGTAGCATATTATTTAGTCTCCAGGTGTCGAAGTAGATTTTGTTTTTTATTTTATCCTTGATTTCTAATTTTATTTCATTATGATCTGATAGAATGCAGGGTAGTACCTCTACTTTTTTGTTTTTGCTAAGCATTGCTTTGTGGCATAATAGATGGTCTATTTTACAGAAGGATCCCTGTGCAGCTGAGAATAAAGTGTACTCATTCGTTGATGGATGAAATATTCTGTATATATCTGTTAAGTCTATGTTTTTGATTATATTATTGAGTTCTGTAATTTCTTTTTTTAGCTTTTATTTAGAAGATATATCCAGCAGTGAAAGAGGTGTGCTGAAGTCACCCAGAATTATTGTGTTGTGGTCTATTTCACTCCTGAACTTGAGAAGAGTCTGTTTGATGAAGGTAGATGCTTCATTGTTTGGGGCATATATTTTACATTTGTTATGTCTTGTTGATATATAGTTCCCTTAATCAGTATAAAATGTCCTTCTTTATCCCTTTTGTTTAACTTTGGCTTCAAGTCTACTTGATATGAGAATGGAAACCTCTGCTTGTTTTCATAGTTCATGTGAGTGGTATGTTTTTTCCCAACCTTTTACCTTCAGTCCATGGATGTCTTTTCCTATGAGATGAGTCTCTTGGAGGCAGTATAATTTTGGATTTTTTTTTTAAATCCAATATGCCAGTCCATGTATTTTGATTGCTTAGTTTAGGTCATTAACATTCAGGGTTAGTATTGAGACATGATTTGTATTCCCAGTCATATTTGTTTATTTTTGGTATTTATTTTGGCTTGGTTTCTCCTTTGATTGGTATTTCCTTTAGTGTAATATCTCCCTTTGCTGAATTTCATCATTGTTTTTAATTTTCTCTTCATGTAATATTTTGATGAGGATGTTCTGTAGTGCAGGCTTTCTAGTTGTAAATTCTTTAACTTTTTTGTTTGTTTTTCATGGAATGCTTTCATTTTGTCATCAAATTTAAAACTTAATTTTGCTGGATATAAGATTCTGGGTTGGCATCCATTTTCTTTCAGAGCTTGGTATATGTTTTTCCAGGATCTTCCAGCTTTCAGGTCTGGATTAAACAATCTTCAACTATTCTAATTGATATCCCCCTATATGTAATCCGATTCCATTCTCTTGTGGCTTATAAAATGCTCTCTTTATTCTGTATGGTAGGCAATTTAATTATAATGTGCTTTGGTGTGGATCTGTTGTGATTTTGTACATTTGGTGTCCTATAAGCCTCTTGTATTTGATTTTCCAATTTATTCTTCATGTTTGGAAATTTTTCTGATATTATTTCATTGAGTAAATTGATCATTCCTTTGGTTTGGAACTCTATGCCTTCTTCTGTCCCAATAATTCTTAATTTTGGTCTTTTATGTTATCCCATAATTCTTGAATGTTCTACTGATGTTTTCTTACCATCTTCACTGTTATGGTCAACATTCTTTACAAGATTATATGTTTTGTCTTCATTCTCTGAGGTAATGTCTTCCATGTGATCTAATCTGTTTGTGTGCTTTTATTTTGTTTATTTTTTTTTCTTTCATTTCAAGGATTTCTGTTTGGCTTTTTTTCAGAACATCTATCTCCTTATTGAAGTAATCTTTTGCTTCCCATATTTGCTATCTTATATCATCCTTTAATTCACATAACATTTTAATTATGTACATTTTGAACTCCTTCTCTGTAATTTCTTCTGTTGTACTGGCCGTGGATTCTAATAATGTAGTATCTTGGTTTGTTTGGGGGAATTTTCTTCCCTTTCATTTTTATGTTGTTCATGTGTCTTCCCTTCTAGCACTGAGGATCTGAGGCATTACAGTTTTTACCCTATTGGCTTATAGTATCCCCTCAGGTTTCCAGTACCTCTCTTTGATATTGCTTCTAAGTCCCAGTTGGTGTTCCAAGCTGGGAGTTTCCCCAACTAAAGATGGCAAAGAAGGTGTCCCAAGATGAATGAGACTGTTTTCAGAGATGGGATGTTGGGTCGGGTGGGGCCAGGAAGTGTCATTGAGTGTCTTGTTCAGAGATGCATCTCTATGGCATACAGTGTTGTGGCTGGCCACTGTCTTCAGACCCTGTGTTGTGTCCCCAGGTTGGAGGCTACTGTGTGTAGGGGACTATTGCACTGGTTGCAGCGTCCCAAGATGAAGGCAACTGGGGTATCCCCATGTTGATAGATGGGGATCCACATGGGATTGGTAGCTGGAGTTCCTGTGCATGGGCAGCAGCTGGGTGTCCTGTATGGGAGTGGTGGCCTGGATACCAGCACGGCCAAATGTCCTGAGCAGATACTAATGCCAGTAGTCCTACTTGGGCACAGGGAAGTTCTGCATGGGCGAGTGGCGGGAGTCATTTGCTAATTCTGAGTCCTGGAGACCTACATGGCACGGTGGCCATGATTCCTGTGCAGAAGCAGCTATATGGGGGTCCTTTAATTACTCACAGAGAAACAGTATTTCCATTACTAGAATCCTAGGTCCCTGAACCACACAGAACGCAGCCTCCCTCTAGCCCACATTTTAAAGTAGACAGTTAATTGTTTTTGCAGACTGACTTCATCACAATTACAAAGAAATAACTGTGAATTAACATAATTAATTTAATAACAGGAACTTGATTTTTCCATGAGATCAGGTCATTAAACCAGTAGATTAAGTGTTAATAACAACTTAGACAAGAGGGCATGCATGTTGATATTGGTGGGAAAGTAAATTAGCATAGCCATTATGAAAAAGTATATGGAGATTCCTCACAAAACTAACAATGGAACTACCATATCATCCAGAAATCCAATTCCTGGGCATTTATCTAAAGAAATTGAAATCAGTATTTCAAAGGGTCATCTGTATTTCCATGTTAAATGCAACTTTATATAATTGCAACTTTAATAAATTTCAATATCAAATAGCAACTTTATCATAACAAACAAGATATGGAATCAACAGAGAAGCCCATTAACTGATACATGGATTAAAAAAATGTTCATATACATAATATTGTCTCATTTTTCAAGGCCAAATATTTTTCAAGTATTTGGCCTTGAAAAGCGAGACAATATTTTAATCTTTGAAAACTTGAATGATCACCGAAAATAGTATATGACTGAAATAAACCCAGCAAATAAAGACAAATATCCCATGATCTCAGTTATGTATAGAATCTAAAAAATTTGAACTGAAAGAAATAGAGAGTATGATGATATTTACCAGAGGAGTGGCAGGAGAGTGAAGGAGAGAACAGGAGGGTGCTGGTCAAAGGGTGCAAAGTTTCAGTTAATAGAGGGATGTTTGAGATCCATTACACATCAGAGAAATTACCTAATAATAATGCATTTTAAAATAGAGTGCGTCTTTCAAACATCTTACCACACATACACAAAAGATATATAAGGAAGGTGATGAGCATGCACTTGATTTAATCATTACACATTGTGTGCTTACATTGAAGCATATAGCCAATAAATTTATACAATCATGATTTATCAAATAAAAGCTGACATTATTTAAAAAAAAATTAAAAGGTAAAAAAGTTAAACAGCACGAAAAATTCAGCAAAATGCAGAACCATTATCAGTATTTTCCATGATACTGAATTTGATCCATAGCACAAATGACCATCAAAATAATTGTTCATAATCAATCATAATTGTTCATAACCATCATAATTGTTCATAATCAATCATTAGTGACATCTTTATTTTATATAATACTGAATCTGATCATCATCGTATAATTCTGTCTCCTTTTAGATTACCATGACTGAACCAGAAAAAAAATAGAAAAAATTTTATTACCTACTAAAGCCTCTGGACCCCCAAAACTATGCTGAAACCATTTATCCTTCTCATGTGATACTGGTAGTATAAAAAACTGATTTTATTGCTCTATTGTTATTAATCATTTTCAGGAAGATCTTCTTTGTGTGTATGTGTGTGTGTGTGTGTGTGTGTGTGTGTGTGTGTGTTGGTATGAATTCCAAAAAGCCACCTGCCACTTGAGATTTCCTACATTAATCTTAAGGACTGTGAAAGAGATAAGATATCATGGTGTCTAGCATGATATGTACTAACCTGAACTGGATTCTTTCCCAGAGCTTTTAAATAAGAGCTTGCCCTGTGTCACATCTGTTTTTTTGGCTGTGAGAATCCAGGCAAAGAATCTGTTTGACCACTCAGACTTCTGAACCATACAACCGTGAAAAAATTAAATTCCCAACAGTTAAGTTTGTGGTCATTTATTACATGAAAATAGAAAACTAAGATAACTTTCCTCAGAAGTTAGGGAGAATAGACTCCTACAAAAATCTTGTAAAAAGAAAACCTATTTATTCATGATTATTTATTATTATTCTTACCAGATGACTTATACTTTTATTTTTGAATGGAAAGAGATAAACTTCAACATCATGGGAGAGTTAAAAATTTGTGATGAGATTCCATGAAGAGTACACAATTTCTGCCCTGAGTTTACATTAAAGACATTACTACAACTTTTTCCCCCACCCTGGAACTTTTATGTGGTCAAACCAGATTTAATTTAGGCTTCACATAAAGTCTGTGTCCACTATATGCTACCAAACAACCCATGTCCTGGCAACTTGGAGTCTAGAATAGAGAGGGACATTGCAGAATCCCGTGTTATTAGAGAGAATAGTTGGTATAATTAAAGTATTGTTTTTAATTTTACTGAGGGGAATTAAATATATGGTTAAAACATTCCAGTTGATTGCTGAAATTTCCATATGTTTGGAATTTTAAAAATGTAAAAATACGGGCAAATGGCCTCTGATATTTTGCACGACTGAGAGCATACATGAAGTCTTACTGTTTTCTTGGTGTCTTCAAAATGTGAAAACAGCACAACTCAATTTTATTGCTGTATGTATCACTTACCAGTGTTCTACAAAATGGAAATATTTGCAATTATGTACATTCTTATGAAGATGCAGGGTTTTTTTTTTTTCTTTTGGTCGTTGTTTTTTAACTTCACAGGAAATTGACTTTGCAAATTATGTTAGAAAGATATTGCCAGGAAACAAAGAAGAGAATGTTAGAAAAATTTAATGGTGGCATTGTGAAGCCTGTTAGAATAACTTTTTTTAAATGAAATAATAATGTTGAACATTAGAACATAGCACAGTAATGTAAAGTAATATGGAAACTGGAAAGATGCCTAAATGTGAGCAGACTAGATTATGGTAGATGTAGATCCATGAAAATATTTTAAAAGGAATAAAACATATAATGCAAAACTTTAGCAGAGGACAAAAGAGGTCACTGTATTTATAGGAAAGCTGAACATTTTTAAAGTATGAAAGCATCTGAGCATGAGTCATGGCATTTGAAGAGCTTTGGATGTTGGCAGTTGGATAACAGAAGAGATCAGCCAAGAGGCCATTATTCACAAAATATGTGGGAAGGAGGGGCACATGTTTTCTTGTTTGTCTTAATGTTAAACATATTTAATTGGGACCAGGGAAAGGAATAGAAATTCAAATTTTAAAGGTGATATATATATATATATCACCTTTAACTCATATTGAGAGATGAGCGAAACACAGGAAAAGTTAGACCAAAGGAAAAAGCATATAGAGCCAAAAGAGGTTGGAAAGAAAGAAAAGCTGGTTTGTGGGGGAAAAAAAGTGAGTGGTACATTGATGTTTCTAGTAATGGCAGTGCCATCCTTGAGTTTCTATTCAAGAACAAACTTATACATTTAAAAGGCAGTGGTGTGTGTGTGTGTGTGTGTGTGTGTGTGTGAACTTGTAGAATGTAATGTTCCCATTTGTCTCAAATATAAACTCACATCTAGATATCACTTTCCAAATCAAAATATTTTATAAATCTCAGTTATATTCCGCCCTGCCCTTTTATTTTCTGAGAATCATAATAAGGAACAAAGATGACATCCTAAAGATGATCATACTCTCCCCTTAAGCATCCCTATATTAATTAGTGATCTGTAATAACTCACACATGACAAATAATGTTAATAGAAAACAAAAAGCAATGGGTGCAATAAGGAACATTTAATAGACACCTTCAATGTCCTTACATGAGGTCTTCTACAAACTCCTGCAGTGATTTAAAATGGGATGGGTCTTTAACAAATATTTCAGACTGTAGCAAAGCAGTGATCTGCAATACTCTGAAGCTTGGGGTTCAAGGTCACACTTTAAAAAAATGCCATCCTACTTTGATCTCTGTATTTACAACTACTAGTATGTTTTTACATCTGTAAATATTTTATATTTTTTATTGAACCACAATTAATATGCAATGAACTGTATGCCTAAAGTATAAAATTGATAGATTTGGCACACACATACATATTAATATAGACATTAATTTAGAGTGTCTACACTCATCATATATACACACACAGAAGACTATCACTCTACTCAAGATAATAAACATATGTATCAATACTAAAAGTTTCTTTGCATACATTTTTAATAACTGCCTTCAATCTATCTAATCTTTCCCAGGTTATCTTGATTTTCATTCTGTTACTATGGCTTATTTGCATTTATTTTATAGGAACATAATTATACAGTTTAGATTTTTTATCTAGATTCTTTATCTCAGCATATTTACCTTGAGATTATATATGCTGTAGTGTGTATGAATAAATCTGCCATTTATGTATGATTCTATCATATGCATTGTGAGGTTAGAAGGACATATTTTTGTGATATTTCGGAGTTGAGGCTTAATGAATAAATTTTACTGAACGCTTGGTATCCTGCACAAAGGAAACCCTTGGGGAATTAATTTACAACTGTATAAACAGAGTACTCCAACAAGATTACCTGACTTTGAAGATGCATATTTATATTTTAAGACACAGTTATGCCTAGGACCTTGGAAACATTTCTAGAGAATGAAAGCCAGGAACACTACCTTATTTACCTATTGGAAAGCTCTATTTTTATTGCAAATAGTTGAAGTGAGAATCCAGAATCTTTTTCTTCCCATTTCCAATGAGCAAAGGTTTTCCTATGTTGTTTCACAGGGCATCAGCTACCTCTTCCCCTAATATATGAAGCAGAGAAAATCCATTTACACCATCCCTCACCTAGAGAGGTTCAGAGAACCGACTGAACAGATTGTTCCATCTGTCCTTCACAACATCATTACATGGGTGAGAAATGGCACATGGGTAAATGACAGTTAGGAAAATACTAACTATTGGGTCTCTGATCCAAACACCTCATGTACACATTCAAGATGAAGTTAAGGAAGATGATATTAAAAATTTAGTTTGTGTTTGTGTTGTATCATTCCCTATGTACTTTGTAATATAAATAGTTTTCTATTTTTATACCAATTCTACATTATTTTGATTATTATAAACTTATAACAAATCTTTTTTTTGAATTTCTGAATCTTGAATTTTATTTTATTTTTTTTGTGTGTATTTTTTTATTGGTTGTTCAAAACATTACAAAGCTCATGATAAATCATCTTTTGTACATTTGACTCAATTGGATTATGAACTCCCATTTTTACCCCAAATACATATTGCAGAATCACATCGGTTACACACTCACCTTTTTACATAATGGCATATTAGTGATTGTTAAATCAGATGGTTATTTCTATTTTATCTTTTATTTTAGTAATTTTTAGCTATTCTGGGTCCTTTTCATTTATATTTAAATTTGTGAATTAATTTGTTAACTTCTATAGGAGAGTCTGCTGAATTTTATTTGACAAACACTGAATCTATTGAGATGTTATGCAAGAATCAACATATTTATAATACTGACACTTGCAAACTATAAGCATGGTATATTAGCATGGTATATAATTTCACCTATTTTATTCCCTAACTTCTCTTATCAACTTTTTGTAGTTTTCAAATTGTAATTTTTCACATCTGTTGTTTGGTTGAATATTTCATATTTTGATGCTATTTTAGTTGCATTTAAAAATTTTCACTATTTACTCTTTTGTTGCTAGTATGTAGAAATAAATTAGTATGTTGATCTTTTATCCTGCAATGTTGCTAAATTCACTTAGAAGCTAATTTGTAGAATCCATGAGATTACAACAGGCATAAAGATGTTATCTATAACAAAATACACAGACAAAGCTTTTCTGTTTAAAAAATTCCATTTGCCTTATTGCAGTGACTAGAAACTGGAATCTTCTGTAAAA
Source organism: Callospermophilus lateralis (assembly GCF_048772815.1). Lineage (NCBI taxonomy): Eukaryota > Metazoa > Chordata > Mammalia > Rodentia > Sciuridae > Callospermophilus > Callospermophilus lateralis. The sequence goes on from NW_027513922.1 coordinate 85,829, forward strand.
TGCCCAGTAGATGTGGTTAGCACAGAATTCCTTTTCTTTTTTCTTATATTAATAGACAGGCCAGTATTTAAACATTAAGTTGATATTGGCTGTAGCTTTATAAAAATTGTTTAACATCAGGTTGAAAAACTTCTACTTGGATCAACATTTTTAATAGGAAGGAATGTTAGATTTTGGCAAATAATTTTGCAGCATCTATAGAGATGCTCTAAAGTTGCATGTTCTTGCTTTGATTGTTAAAATGGTGATTTATACTGATTCATTAATGTTAAGCCAAATTTGCATTCTTGTAAAAAAAAACCCACTTGATCTTTTTATATTATCCTCATGTTGTATTATATTTAACTTGCTATAATATTGTTTAGAAATTTTTATGTGTTCATAAGAAATGTTGATCTTTTCTTTTGTTGTAGTATCCATCTTATTTTGGTAGTGGAATGATTCTAGTCTCATAAGAATTGGGAAGTATTTTTCTGCATTTCAGTTTTCCAGAGCAATATTTGCAGCATTGATGCTGTCTTTTCATTAAGTGTTTGATAGAGTTCACTAGAGGAATCATCTGTACCTACAGCTTTCCCTCTGGAATGGGTTTTATTTGCAAATTCATTTTTTTAAAGAAACAGCAATGTTCAGATTACTTACCTCTTCATGAGTGAGCTTTAGAACTTGATATTTTTAAATAAATTTGTTCTAAGTTATTACATTTATTAAAGTAAAATTATTCATCACATTTTTCTTTTATGATTTACTACCATTGGAAATTGTGGTAAAGTCAGTGTTTTATCCTGTATATTGGTACTTTGTGTCTTCTTTTGGGGGGTCAATCTGGCCTGAAACTTAGAAAATATTTTGATTTTTTGGTAATGATTATCATTGATTTTATCTTCTTTGTTTCTGTACTCTAGTTCGGTGACTTCTTCTCTAATGTTTTTTTCTTTATTTTTCTACCTTCTTTTTAAATTTTTAAAATGTCACAGATCTGATTGTATGTACTTACTTTGTACAACTTTCTCTTGCCTCATTGCTCTGATTTTTGGGGTGAAAGTCAAGATGATAGGTTTGAGAACTTCATTTCTTGAAAAAGTATTAACTATTATAAACATATGCTAATAATGTTTTAATGACACTTAGTAATATTTTAATGGCATTCAAAATGTTTTATTATATCATAATTTTAACTATTTAATAATTAATTCTAATTTCTTCTTGTTTTTTTTTTTTTTTTTTAGAGAGAGAGAGAGAGAGAATTTTTTTTTAATATTTATTTTTTAGTATCTGGCAGACACAACATCTTTGTTTGTATGTGGTGCTGAGGATCGAACCCAGGCTGCACGCATGCCAGGCGAGCATGCTACCCCTTGAGCCAAATCTCCAGCCCTGGGTTTTTCTTTATGTATGAGTCATTTAGAAGGCTTTTTGTTTGTTTGTTTGGTTGGTTTTAATTTTGAAATACTTTTGGCTTCTTCCCATCTCCTTCTGCTATTATATCTATTTAAATTCCAATATGGCCAGATAACATTCTTTAAATCACTTGAATAACTTGACTTCATTAAATATTACTTAATGACACAGAATTTGGTCTGTAAATGCTGATTTTGTGCATACTTGAAGAGAATGTATATTCTTTTATGTTTGGGTAGAGTTTTCTAAAAATGTTAATGTGATCAACTTGATTGAATGCATTCATAATATCTTCTATGTCCTTCCAATTATCTACCTGCTTGTTCTGTCTGTCACTTATTCATACAGGAATTGAAATCTTAAATTGTATTTTTACATTTGCCCATTTCTTCTTTAAGTACCATCAATTTTTCTTTATGTTCTTTGACACTCTAAAAGAATTTAGGATTGGTATGTCATCTTTATGAATTACCCTTTATTAACTTTAAATGTTTTATTTTGATATTAATACAGCTGTTCTCACTTATTTTACTTACCATGATGTTCTCTAGTGCCTCCCATTTACCAGTAAATGGCATAATTCCATTTGTCTTTTATATTGAGTAAAACTTCATTGTGTACATATACCACATTTTCTTTATGCATTCATCTGTTGATGGACACCTAGGTTGTTGTTTCTATAACTTGGCTATTATAAATTATACTGCCACAAACATTGACATACCCAGTTTTGGGGAGGAAAAATACATTTTAAACCTTACTTTGAGAATGAGTTTTTCTTAACTTTTATGAGACTAAATGAGGCATGATCAGTTTAAACCCTGTGTGGACTTGAATATGCAAGTTATTTGCCTTTATGTAAATGCAGCTGATTGGAGCCAGTGGTACAACAAGGACTTTGAGCACCCCACAATATGGCTAGGGCCCACCCATAGGAGTCTTGGAGGTCATTGTTTTCTTTGTCTCCTCAAATAGACAGTGGGCTTCTTTATCTAAAAGAAGGGACACAGGCCTTGTGGTGGGAAGTCTGACTTCATCTCGGAAGCTATCTTATTTTCAGAATATAATTTTTATACTAAGAGAAAAATAGAATCCTTTATAGAATAATAATGAAGGTTAAATTACAACATAAATTAGTAACTCATCACAAGACTAAGCACTTATTAGGCTACTCCTAATTATACTCTTTCATTTGTCCTTTAGTTTCTCCACAAGGCCAAACACAAGAGTTCTCAATACCAGATGCACATCTGAATCACCTGTAAAATAATTTTAAAAAATGAAAAATGATAAAGTTATACCCAAAACCAAATGTTTCATAGAACCATAGCACTTATATATAATATTGAAGAATTCTTATAACATGATCAAATGCAAAGTAAGATTTAAACATTCTGGACTTAGCACAATGCTGAGGTCTCAATAAATAAAATATTTTCAAATTGGTTGTCTAGTAATAGAATTAAAGAGACATGATAAGGAATTTTGCACATAGAGATGTCATCTACCTGGAAAGACCTGCAGAATATATGGTGTCTTGGGTAATAAAGGATGTAATATTTTATAAAATCATTAACAATTATTAGTAGTACAATTATAGACTAGCTGCCAGGCATTTCAGCATAAAAATATTTTTTGTAGGCTTGGAAAATAATAATCAAGGTCAGAAACTAAATGTTTTGCAATAGCAAGGGAAATTAATGTTACATAGAATTAGTGTTTTCCACCTAAGTGCTATTTCACTGAGCTGCATAGCACATGTCCTTCTTTGTAAGACTTGATGAACATACTTTAAGAGAAATAACCTAATAAAGGATAAAGCTACACTAAAGACTCAATTTTGAGATTAAATATAACTTTCAGTTCATCTGACACAGATATAACAGTACAATATTATCTCTTGCAAATACATACATAGTCTCTTGACATAAAATGTTGAATACTATTTGCATGTTTCCTTATTATGTTTATATGATCAAACATAGATTTTCTACATTTATCTTGGGGAAGAGGGTTCCCAGGGCAGGTAAGTATATAGCTTCTAGAATACCCTATGGTAGATAGATTTCTTCAGTGTCATGCTCTGACATTTTGAATAGGTGCCTTAACAAATAGCTATGCCTTGATAAATATTCTCAGATAATGACAGCTGTAGACATAATGCAGCACTGGCTTTTACAAGATGTCAGCACTTCCTGTGGCTCCTGTAGTGGGCAGCTGCCCAGAGGGGAGGTAAGGAAACTGCAGTGTCTGAGTTAATACAGAGCTCTGGTCTCTGAAAAAGAGAAAAACATTTTCTCCAATATAATCTCATTTCACTTCATTTAAATAGCACTGGTTCTAGTGTTTCCCTTTTACTGAGGAGGAAATTGAACATCAGCCCTTTAATTCAAATGAAGCAACATTACTAGGATGTCACAAAGCCAGAATCTGAATCAGGTTCCTGCAACTCTCAAAATCAGCATGTTTCATGGCCATGGTTTGCTGAATCCTGCTTAGTGGGTGTTTCAGAGAGGAGCTAGGCCCTGGGAATTGGAGCAGTGTGTCTATTGGAGTCCCACAAAAAAGATGAGGACAGGAAACCAGACTACTCAGCTACTACCTAGGACTGGCTAGGTGGTAGCTGAAAGTTGGAGGAGCCTGACTGGAGGATGTGAGTTACTGAGAACCTGCCCTGGAAGGATGTGTCTTTTCTACATTCTTTTCCCTCTGTGCTTCCCAGATGCCTTGAGATGAGCAGCATTTCTTCCTCAATAGCATCAGCTGAAAGTGGCCTGAACCTCTGAAATCCTAAGCCAAAATGAACTTTCCCTCCTCTAAGTTATTTTTGTCAAGTATTTTGGTCACAATGAAGAAAACCTAATGTAATGACATTACAGAGCGAGGCAGCCTTGAAGGAGGAGTACACAGCCCTCTAATGTACCTGTTCTTAGAGTTTCACAAAATAATGTCTTCCAGACAGAGGAGGCCAAGGCATGTTCTTGTTTTTGTTTTTGTTTGTTATGTTTTTATTGTTGATGGTGCTGGGGATCAAAGCTAGGGCCCTGGGCATGCTAAGCAAGCACTGTGCCTCTGAGCATCCTCTCCAGCCTACTAAGGCTTGCTTTTTTAAAACTCCAAGCGAAGAATATTTTCCACATTAAAAAAAGTGATGAAACAAGGAATAGTTGTAGCTACAAATCATAAAATATTTATTATCTGAGCCTTTACAGAAGAATGTCTGCCCACCTTAGTTCCCTTAATCCTTCTGCAACTCTCACTGGAGGAGGAAAGAACAATTTCCTCAGGATATCTGGTGAACTTGAGATAGACAGTCTAGATAATAGCCAGAATCATTTTTACTACCCAACAATTTGGTACCCTAATGATGTATTTGTTCATTCATCTTCTAATCCTCTTTATTTAAAAGGATTGGTGGATGTAAATATAAAAATATATTTAATATATTTTATTTAAATATATATTATTTAAATATTTTATATTTAAATGTAATAAAGATACCATCAGATAGTTGAATGCAGTAAGGTGGAATTTGGAGACAAAGCCAAGTAGTGACACTCCAGCTTCCAGGTTTATTCGTGTAATAAGGCTCATTTCCAGGTCCTGGGGAACTGAATCATACACACACACACACACAAATATATATATATATATATATTTTTTTTTTTTTCAGGAGATGGTAACTGCTCCTTATAACCTAATTGTCTAGAGAAACATATAAAGGAGAGTTTGTTATCAAAATAATTACAGATAGATATACATATTTTCTGAATTGTATTTTAATTACATTTGGGGCTTTGCATAATTAAAGGAAAAATATCTTCACTGACATTATCATGAGATGTTGCTTTTTGTTTTCACTTTAAGATTTTCAAGTTTGCTCTATTAGACTACATTTTGTTATATGAACCAACAAATAAGGATTGAAATTGCTGAATGTAAGAGATCCCTAAAGGACACAACTCATAAAATAAAGGAAAAAAAAATACAGTGCCTTGAAATTCATACTTTTGGCAGAAATAAGACATTTTACAGGGAGAAATTTTAATGGATTCTATTCTTTGAAACATTTGAGCAAACATGGAACAAAATTCATCAAATTTACTATCAAATCTATTCACTGCAGCAGAAAAATTGTCCCAAATTAATTCTCACAAAAAAGCTTTTCCTGTCAAAAAAATAAAATAAAATGTTAAAAATATTATGTGAGCAAGATATCAGATATAATAAGCATGGTATCCAAACCCACTGTGAATTTCAATAAAAGTAAATCATAGTCCTTGATTACAAGACACCTGTGATTTCATTCTTCCCTGTAGCTATTTTGCTCTTACATGATAACAGTGGGGAAAAAAACGTAGAGTAAAATTTAAGAAAAAAGCAGAGCACAGTGAGAGAATATTAAATAACGGAGTCAAATTACATATAGAAGTGAGATACACACGAATTACATTGAGTAACAGATATTTGAATGAAAATTTAACTTCAGTGGATTAGTGGTAACTTGGATTTCCAGCTTTGTGGCTGGAAAGATCAAAGTGATTATAAAACAAAGTCGGCATTAGAATTGTCAAAGAGCTAAGGAGATTCTGGGTGTCCTTGGGACTCCTTTCCTGTTCACACTGGCCAATATCAAAAGGTGTGAGTGTTTGGGAACATCAATGGGAACTTGAACATGCACTCTTTAAAATTTAGATCCTAGCAGGCATCCAATTCCTTTAGAAAACTTAAATGTTTTCATTGATTTTATTGTTTTTTGTTGTTGTTGTTTGTTTGTTAGTTTTGAAATTACCCTGAAGACAATTTATGGAAACGGTACAAAAATGTCCCACTAAGGTATTTCTAGGAACTCCCAGGCAGCAATTTGGCTGTGTTGCCCTGCCTCAGAGAATTAATCTCTAGTGAACCTAACCTGGGTTGAAAATAAGGAAATGTTGGTAGATAACAGCATGGAATTTCCAGAGAAGTCTTATTTCAGAATTTCATAAAGAGCAAGCACCACGTGGACTTTTTTGAGGGAGATTGAATTGGCCTGAATTTAAGGGATAGGATAAGTATGCTCAACCTGTAACTAGCACCAAGGAAGCCATGTGGCAGGTGGTCTTGTATGAGTGGCAGCCCTTTCCCTGATACCTGCATGGACCAGTTGCTGGAAGAGCTCTGGAAAAACATCCGTGCCTGAAAATATCAAATTGGGCTGTGGGATTGGAGTCCAGTGTGGTGATAAAACAGCTGTGCTGCATGTGTGTTTTTGTGGTCATGTGCTGCATTTGTGTTTTTGTGGATGAGGGGCTTCTGACCCCCCACTGGCTTTTTGGAACTGGCCTAGTATCTTCATTGATGGCTTATGCTTCGGTCCATCTCATTCATGGAGGTGAAGGGCAGAAAAAGAGGGCAGACCCTGTGGATTGATCTGAGAGTACCCTTGTCTTCATTAATTTCAATGATGGTTTTTCACCATTGCTGAAGACCCTGACAGAATCCGTTAACACTGACACCCTCTATGCCATGTCAGTCTTCATGCTGTTGAGCCACCTCATCTTTTTTGACTATGGGGCTAATGCCACCATTGTACCTACACACTCTCCTTGAACATGGCCATCCTTACTTCTGTCTGCCTGACTTCACATCTTCCCCAGTGCCTGTGTGCCTTCATCATGGTTACATTTAACCATCCAGATTTTTGCACCATGGCCCATGTTACAGAAGAAACTAAAGGCCTGTACTCCCTACAGCTATGTGGGGGTCACACTGGTTTTTGCATTCTCAGCCTTGGGAGGTCTGCTGTCCATTAGTGCTGTGGGAGCCATAGTCTTTGCTCTTCTGCTGGTTTACATCTTATGCCTCTGCCCTTTCTACCTGATTCACCTGCAGTTTTTGAAGAACACACTCATGGGCATTGGGATGAAGCTGAAATCAAAGACTTGTTCAAGTTCCTCAGGTAAATTAAGGACCACCTATTACATTATAAAGAAAAATCCTAACCAGCATCAAATCTGAAGGCAAAGCCCAGTCTGAAGCTGTAGGCTGATGTGGATGAGAGAATAGAGATCAGAAAAAACAGTTAACCAAAAGCATGGGTAGTGAATGTGCTTACCCATTCTGTCATTTTATGATAAAAATGCTTTCTGGTGCCCTCTTGAATTACTGCCTCTCATCTATTATTCACTATAACAGATGTGGTCTCTATTAAAAAAAGTAACAACATGTACACACATATATGCACACACACAAATACTGTCCCACAAATATTGCCAATGTATTTACCTTATAAATGTGCCTAGTGCCCTAAAAAATTCTCTAAGCTACTCTTCCATTATCAAATGTCATTTTTATGTTAAATGTTCTCATGTTTATCATTTTTATATATTATGGCTTACATTTATTATTTAAATATCATTCTTAGATTAAATGGTGTATGATAAAAAGATATGATTTTGGATTTCTCTGAAAACTGAAAGAACTGAGCCCAGTCATCCCTTTCATTCATATTATTCCTTGAAACATATTTTTTGGTTGAATTTACTGTCAATTTCTGAAAATTATCTTTTATTGTGTTATAGAGATGTTAAAACATACCTGATACATCCAGTAACATAAACTTTAATATAACCTTATAAACCATAACATAAATCTTATGGTCATTTTTTTAAAGTAGTCACCATTTTGTTGCATTAAGAACTTTATTATAGCCAGTTAAGGTGGCGCACACCTGTAATCTCAGTTGCTTGGTAGGCTGAGGCCGGAGGATCTGGAGTTCAAGGCCAACTTTCAGGAACAGCAAGGAACTAAGCAACTCAGCAAGACTCTGTCTCTATCTAAAATATAAAATAGGGCTGGGGATGTAGCTCAGTGGTCAAGTAACCCTGAGTTCAATCCCTCGTACCAAAAAAAAAAAAAAAGAACTTTATTGACTGAAGTAGTTAACTAATAATTATCCAAGTGTTATTTAAATTATTCTAACAGTTCTCCTGAGTGGCATAATTGCAGGAGACCATGTCATTTTGAAGAAAGCTAGAGAAGACACTTCTTGACTTTGAGAACATTCTGTTTCTAATTCAAAAATTGAATTTTATTACACCTCCTTATTCCCATGAAGAGCTTAGGATGGCAAAGGTTAACAGTAAGGAAAAGGTGAGGTATGGGAGAGGCAGCAAAACCTGAGAGAGGTGTTTTGTGTAATTAAATGTTAGGTTTCTGTGAAATTTGTATATATGTTTTATATATATGTATATATATATATATATATATATATATATATATATATATATAAAACTTTTGAATTAAATCTTTTTGATTATTACAGATACTTACATTTAATTCTAACATGAAATTAGAAAACTAAGAATTCAAAGCACATCACTTGGAAAATAAATCTGTGGACTATTATGAAAACAAAATCTGTGCAATAATAATACTTTTGGGTTATATTTTTAGTGATGCTGTCAATATGTAAAGTGTAGTTAGGAGCACACCTTTAATTTCCTCTGTAGAGATTTTACCACCATCTGTTACCATAATATATCTTGTGTCCCTGGTTAATGATTTGTATTTGTTTGATGAACTCTTACAATATGTTGGGACTTTGAGAACAATAGTCTTTGTCAAAAGAATTACATATCCAGCTAAGAGGAAAAAAATATCAAGGCATAATACCAATGGAATCATTTATTTATAATTTAACACATTTTGAACTATTAAGTGACAAAAATTGGGCCAGAGGTTTTCACTTATTTTGCCTAATTTTATCATCACAATGCCTTTTGAATTTAGACGTTATGCTAATTCCTGTGAGGAAGCACACACTCAGAGGGGCAACTTTACCACCTTAATATGTGGCATTGTCTGGATTCAATGACAAATCTTCAAGGCAAGTGTTCCTTCCCTGATTTTATAATAGTCCAAAATAAAATGAAAAAAAAAAAAAGATAAACAAATTACTGCAGTTGCTGGAAGCCCCATGTCTTCAGATGAAGGATAAGTGATTCAATTTCCGAGGGAGAGAAGAGAACTTTTCTCTTGATTATCCTTGAACAAGAGAAGAAAACAATAAGGAAAAGTTTTGTTCCGGGACATCATGAATATTTTATAGGAGAAAGCCTTTTCAGGTTGTAGAGTGTGATTCAAGTCAGACAGGTCCACATGAGGTTCCTGAGAGCAGGAGGCAAGAAAATATAATAAAATAAGACCATGTGCATGACAAACCTTCAAATGGCCATGGAGGAGGAGTGACACCAACAAAGAAGGTGAGAGCTTGAGTTGTTGTAGCTGGCCATGTTATAAAATGAGCAAGGGGATGTGACTGTTGCCTTGATGAAGCCAGAGCTGAGTGTCCCCACACTTGAGAGATGATTATGAGTTACAGATGAGAGACTTGCCTCTTGTTTTCCCCAAGCTGCATTGAATGCTGTGCAGAGCACCCAGTGAATTCAGAGAGAATATAGTCCTCAGTGAAATAGCCCTAGTGACACTATCTCATGATATATGAGAGCAATTTACAGAAATAATTAATTGCAGGTGCAGCTACATGTCTCTGAAAATATAAGAAAGGAGGGATTCACCAAGGTTGCTGAGTGATGTATAAATTACATATATCAAGTTTCCTTAGGTATCCTGGTTCCAGGACTACTTTTAGTCTCTGAGGCATCAGCCACAGTCTATTACACAGGATCCCACTTGAACTCACTGCTGAAATATGTCTGTTGGTCTAATGGATTTGTCCAATTCATTGCTGGAAAGAAAGTGAAAAGCTGATGAAAACTATCATTTTCATTTATTTAAATGGCTTTTAGGTCCATGCTAATAAATTTTGAATCCATAGTTCATAAGTTTTGGTTTAAGTACATAATTCTTATTTTGTTTACTGTCTCAAAAGTCTTAGCATAAAATGTTACTTTCATCATTTTAGACCTTTAAGAAAAATTACCTGCCAGTTTTAATTAAATGTTTTTTCTCTTTCAACTATTCTAAGAAAAGCCCCCACTAGCTCCAAAGTACTAAATAAACCTCAAGCCTTTTGTTCACTTATTTAAGAAGGTAAACAAGAGGATAAAAACAAGTAAGGAAGAGTTTCTCTTTCTACTTACTTTTCTATCTCCATATTATTAGGATAAAAATTTTATTTAGGGTAAATAATGTTATAAAGACCATGGAAAGTACCAATCAGAGGATAGCATTATGTAACACAATGTGCAATGCACCAAGCTTGGATAATTCTAAACTAATTGTAGTTACTCCTTGGTTATGGCCTAATCTGTGTCATTAGTTTTCTTGTTTATAAAGTGGGAATAATAGCTTTTTTACATTGCAGGATACCACATTTATTTAAAAAAAGATGATTTGGAGGATTTATGATACCATTTACATAGAAATTTTAATTATTGCTAACTAATGCCCTGCTAGCTAAAATGCATTTATATTTACCTGTTAATACTTTCAGTGTAAGTCCAAGGTATGCTGTGCGCTAAATGGCAAGAATAGAAGCCAGGGTATGAGGAGGCCTCCCCACTCTGTGATGGGAAGAACCCACTCTCCCCCAGCCCTCACCCCCAGCACTATTCTCCTCTTGAAGCTCACCTTTGGAGATCCTTTAATCAAACTGGAGAACGTTCAAGCGCAAATAATGAAAACATCTCTGGGTCACTGTCCCAAAGTGAGTGTCTGGGAGAGGTGCTGAGAGATGAGAATGTTTCATTTGGAGAAAGAAGGAAATAGAAACTCAATTTTGATTATTTTAAGAACTCATATATGTAAGAAGGATTGTGTGGATTTTAAGTGTTTCTAGAGTGTAGAACTAGGATGACAGGTGGATATTATGAAAAATAAAAGAAATATTAACTTAATGCATAATAATTTACAACAATTAAAGCACATCTCAAAATGAGTCAAACTATTTTTTTTGAAAGAATGAATTCCTCAATCTTATAGGCTAGATAGATGCTATGATGAACTTTCATAAAGGATTTTCCAGATTGCCTCTTAAATGATGTAGATTCTTTTACACTCATATTTGAAGATTTATATTTCTATCACTCTTTATTATAACTATTAGCTAATATTTAAATTTTATAAAATCATATTAATGTTCTCTTAATTATTTCAAAATGCAAGAGTTTATTTCTAGAAAAGTACAGGTGAAAACCATACATTATTCATCATTATAGTATTTTAGCCCAATATATTTCCTCAGCTACTCTTATCTCTATCAGGTTTCATATCCTTAAAATATCTTTTGTATTACTCATAAAATAATTTGTTGGGTTTTTTTTCTCTGCCATATTTTCTGAAATGTTTAAGAATATTTTTCACCTATGATATTATATTAAATTAAATCGTTTACTATTAAATGTTGGAGGTTTCTTGAACTCTAGTCTGACAAAATATGTGTATTGTTCTTAATTTTCCTCTAATACTCTTGGCTAATATTTGCTTAGTTTATGTTTGTATCTTTCCAAAAGAGCAAATGAACAAATAAACAAAAGTTGTTTCTGGCACTCTCTTGGCATTTTGAGATAGGTCTTATTTGTAGCACATCTTTCCTTTGTTTTGAGCTGATTTTTTTTTCTTCTAGTTGCTTCATCTGGATGTATTTGCTGGTGCCACAAAACTAACGCCCTTCCACAAGAATGGCTTTTTGTACCCTGAAGTATGTTGACCTTGTACCCCACCTCCAATCATATATTCTCTCTTTTTCACTGGGTTTTCAGTGTCCTAGTCATGTTGGTACCTCCTCCTGAATAATCTGGCATATACCCACGCTAGGTATTTTGTTCAGAAGCAGGTGTAAGCCTAGTGTGGTATGATGGGGATGTCAAGAGAAAGAAGGTCTGTGTCTTCCCTTGTCATGTTTATTGCCTGTGACTCTGTTAGTGCAGTCTAAGCTTTAAATGATTTTTGGTAGCAGGCAGAACTTACAGTTCACTCATTTATTTGTGCTTTTGACACATATTTAATGAATATCTACTGAGAATAAGGCCTCTGTTTTAGGCAAGCCAACAGTGAACAGTGAGCTTTCACATTTTAGTGAAAACAAGTCATTCTTTTTTCCCTTAGCTCTCTTTCAACCATGGTCTTTATTGGAAATTATAAAATATTTTTTTTTCACAGTGTAGAACTTTGTATTTTTCTGATTAAATTTCATTTTGTTAGATGATCTTTTGATTTAACATCACTCCACACATTGTGTATGTTATTTCAGCCTTTGAGAAACTATCTCCATATCTTCCTGAAACCCCAGCTATTTTAGGAAGTGTCCTCTGAAGTTGTACACTGCCCTATTGTAGTTATCAGTGTTCTAAATGCAAATTATTAAAAATATAAATAATATTAATAAAAATGTAGACCACAGAGGATAAAATTTTAAAATAAAAAGATTCAACAAATACCTATTCATAGGGTAGAAAAATCGCTGAGTTCCCAAAATTTCATTAGATGTTGTAATACATCAAGAATTAAAGACCAAAGCAGTCCCTGTGTTCTTGAGGTTTACAGTCCAGTGGAAGAGACTGGCATGAATCAAATAACCCAAATAATCATACAAACATATTTAAAATTTCAAATATATATATATATATATATATATATATATATATAGTATATATTATGACATATGTATTTAAACATCATCTGTTTTTGAGAGATACATACTGAATTGTTTTAGACAATTGTCTGGTTAAGAGATCTGCCATCTCTTTGGTGCATCCTTATACAACAGAAAGGATGGGAGAGCTCCTTATGGATTCCTTTATGAAATCACATCCCATTCACTAGGGCCTCACCACTAAATTGCAGCCCAGAAGCCCTTTTTCCTAAAACCATCAGCTTGAGGGTTTGGATTTTCAGGACATGAATTTTGCAAGGACATGTGCATTCTCACCATAGCATTGGGTCTGGATGATGGGTACATTGTGTTGTTCTCTCTGGTTATGTACATCTCTTCATATTTGCTATCATAAAAAAGCGGCAAACAAGAAAAAAGTCAATTCTGACAAGTGGAGAGGAGAGGTAGTCAGTTTTCTGACAGTATACAATAGAGAAATTTGATAGAGTCAAGGATGTAAAGAGTGGCTGGTGATGAAAAGTGACACTTAGCATTAGACTGGAAGACTGCATGGGAGTATAGGGAAGGACAGATCCAGAGTCATCCTGCAGAGGAACAGATGCCAGTCTGACAATGAGCCAGAATGGCTGGAGGGCTTGGGGATGAGAAGGGAGAGCAGAGTGGTAAATGGAGCTGGGGTGAGGTAAGGTGTCTTAATAGGAACAATAACCTGCTTTGTGAAAACAGATTTAGGGAGCTATAGTGATACAGAGGGATTACTAACAAGCTGCCCAGGTTCTCCAAATAAAACTTTATTACATCAACATCCTTGGTTTAGACAAATGGACAAATCGATTTTATAATGATTATCCTACAATTCCATCTGCTTCTTTCCAGCTTCTTTACTATCTTCTTGGTGCAAGTTGCCTTTAACTCCTGTCTGGAACAGATAACAGTCTGTACGGCAGCCATATCTACTATCCACATTCATTGCTCAGGATGGTCAGCCTGAAACTCATCCTTTTAAAAATTGTATAGCTTATGAAGATTTCTAGGTATAAAAGAGTTCTGGCTATTATATTTTAATTCAAATATCTACAAATGTGGGTGGTAGGATTGCCAGATAAGACACAGGACATCCAGGTAAATCTTAATTTCAGGTAATCAATATACAAGTATAAATTTGTCTTAAAATCATATTTTGTAACTGAAATATGGAATGCAAAATATTTAATATATATTGTCGTTAACATTATTTACTATTTATCAGAAATTCAAATTTAATTAGCCATCCTATTATTTTTTTCTATTTGTTAAATCTGACTGCTTTTATGAGTTAAAAGGTGAGCATATGCTTGCTAATCCAAACCCTCTATTTTAGGAGTAATGGAAACATGACATAAACATATTTCCAAATATATAGTAAATTAAAATGAAATGTCATATCTAATACATGTGACAAAATCATTATTTTTGAATACAAATAAGTATATAGTATTTATATTGACATACAATTTTTCACATGTATGGGTTTCCATGCAATGTTTTGATATGTATATGCATTGCATAATGTTTGAATCAGGATAAGTTTATCTTCTCCTCAAACATTTATCATTGGTTTGTGGTGATAACATTCAAAATCCTTTCTCCCAGCTTTTTGGGAAATATGCAATACATGATTATTATCTATACATAACCCTACTGTGCGATTGCATATCATATGTGCAAAATCATTGTTCTGTCTGCTCTCATTAACAAGATTGGATATAAAAAATGCTGGTTGGAGGGGAGCCTGCACAATCTCATCTTTGTATCTGCTTTTAAAAACATTTCAGTTGGACCATGTATTACCCTGATTCCTGTCTTTGGTTCTATCATCGTGAACAGAGACTTACACTGTACAGTGATGAAGGGGAGGCTCAGCAATAATAGGATCAGCAAAGAGGTCTCTTTAAAGATGTTCCAGAAAGAGTTGATTGTAAAGTGACATGAAAGTGACTATCGACTGCTTGTCTTCCCACTTTCCCTTTCCTGGTTCTATGCCAGCCATGCTGTGTCTAAACTGACAAGGCAACTTAGCACACTGTGAAATGAATCTGAGGTGGTGCACTGAATTCAAAGGGAATTCGATGCCTTCTTTTAATGTAGAAGCTATAAATATTTATGAATTTTTTTTGTAAAAAATTGAACATAACATTTTAAATATAGATTTTTTTTTAAAAAAAACTGTTTCTTGAGCCTGTTAAAAATGGAGGAAAATGATGAATCTTAATCTCAATACTGTTACATATTAAATTATGATTTACAATTTTACTTTTAGAATGCAAGAAATATATGAAGTTATCAATATCATATATGTATTTGATAAAATATATTTTTGAAAATACATAGTTTATTTACTTAATTATTTGTGTAACAGAAGTTGAACCTGGGCCTTTGCACATGCTAGGAAAGTGCTCTACCACTGTACTACAAACCCAGCCCACATTATTTATTTTAAAATGTGCAAAACTATTAATTTTTATCATTATTTAACAACCATTGTTTACTTGTGAATTATTTTTTACAGATATTGAATTGTTTTTATGCTTTAAGCACTTTGTTTTACAAATATGACATTTAAAATCTTGGGGAAAGTATAGTGATGCAAATGACAATTAGAGAAAACTCAATATGTTTTCATTAATATATTATATTTAACTTATAAACAGCTGCCTTAATGCAGTTCCACAGGATTTCTTTTAGGACTATTGGTTATAGCATATCTATCATGAATGTCAGAATGAAAGAATGAAGACAAATAGATTTAAATATGCAAATTGCTATAATAAAATGTGTGCAGTGAACATTCAGCAGAATTTCTGCTGAATAACTACATGGGCCATTAAAAAGCAAATATTCAGCAAACTGGGAATGAAAAATGAATTATGATAAAAGTTTTAATATTAAAAACAAAACAATTTCCTATCTTTAAACAAAGATCTATAATGCTTAGTAGTAAGCCCTATTCACTTGATTTAGATATACACAATTTTCCTGAAGTTCTAGAAATGTAGTGATAAGAACAAACTGGGATAAAAAGAATATTGAAAAACTAAACTGACAATCAGGATTATATGTAAGGCACAATTATAACGGGGGACAAATGTAAGGACCATTTTCTAAGTACACAGCAAGGCTAAGTTCCAATCATCTCCAAATGAAACTTTGGCTCTCATTCCTTAGGAGGACAGGTAAACTAGGGTCCAGGTCAATTAGCCAAACACCAACTCTCCCGATGACCAGTTTGCTTTGTTGCTTTTAAGTATATTACTTTCAATTGACCATTTTTCCTTTTGTTTTCATAAAATCTTTAAATGTCTTGTTTAATGTACTCTTTACTTCAAGTGTGGTTCATGTAGCTGGAGACTTAGTGACGAAGAAACTCAGAAATTTACAAGCAGAGATATGTTTTCGATATAGAGAATTCTTTTCAATAGAGTCTTCATGAGTATATTTAGTATGCTCTTAAACTTCATAATATTAAAGAAAACATTGACTTCCATTAAATAGAGTTTATCTTTTTGGAAATAAATTGTTAGGCAAAAGTAATTTAGGATTATTATAATTATATATTCTTATATAATTATATAATATGGTCATGAGTATTAATGTCATCAATATTTTATAATATCAACAATTTCATATGATTTATTTAAATTTTGTTCTTATGACCTGAATTTCTACTCCCTTCTCTTTCTTTCTCTTCCATTTTCCACTCTTTCTTCCCTTTCAGTTTTCTGCTTCTTAAAATGCTGGCATAGAGACAAATGAGAAGATAGTATTTATAGATATAATTAGAAGAAAGAAGTAAACTTGTTGAGTTGACCTGTTGGCTAAATTCTTCATATTCTCACCAATGTTCAGAGATTTCTTCTGTTTCTCCAGTTGCTTAAATGAAATATAAATAAGATTGGGACTAGACATATAACAAGAACAAAATATATTAAATCACTAGCAATTTATAATCCTTTTTTTGGGTCATACCTAAGTTGATTAGATATTCATAAGGATTCATGGTTCAATGCAAGTTTGATTTAGGGTCTATATTATGATTATGCAAAATCTGTAATCCTGCAATAGATTTCCTATTCAATCTGCATTTCTTTTTAAAAAAGTCTATTATCCATAGTGTTTGTTTATGTATATACCACCAATATTTCTTTAGTATGATGGGGTAAAGCAATCAACACAGGGCCAAGAAAATATATACTAAGGTAAAGAATATACAATAAGGTAGTATACATGAGTTATAAGTTTCCAGATAATGTCATCAAGTAAGAAAATGCTGAAATCTGAAGAAGAATAATATGGACCTTTTAAAAAAATTGCTTTTGACAGATGTTAGGAGATGTGTCAAAATCAACATGTTTCCCTTTATCTTGAATAAAATGGCTTCCTCAGAGCTCCCCACCCCCATGTGATCAGTTGCATAGTGTTGTGTTATGAATAGGTCACTTGTCCCCTAGACTGGTTAATACTTGCTGTATAAATACGATTATTTTCCTGTATGACATGATGTTAGGAATGTGGAAAGCAGTAGGTAGAATAAGAAACCATTTTACTTCAGGATTCAAGGATTTCCCAGTATCTCCTGGTCGTAAGGAGTCTTATGAAATATTTCTTTTTACTTTTGGTCCTCTTGATTTAGGGAAGAAAATTTAATTTATATAACATTAAAATAAAATGGACCTCTCATGTTAAAACAAGAAAGTTGGGAAATAGAGATGACCTATCTCTCAAATAATATAAACCATACAATTAATTTTGGTTTCTTATATGCTGCCTACATTGGAAGCCATTTTCTTCAATTATGTGATTTCAAGAAATGTTTTACTTTGTTCTGCTCATTTTTAAACAGGTTAAGTAGAATTTATTTGTAAAAACAAAAAATCAAAGAAAAAGAAAAGAATCTCAGTAAAAATATAAGGAAGAACACTTGTTTCCCAATGCCATTTTAAGGTACCATCATACATATTTTACAAAACAAATAAATATATAAACAAAATACGAAAGAAATACCGTGACTTTTAATGCACATATCTGTAACTCAGTTGAAATAGACGTTTAATAAATGCTGTTTTAATCAACTATTCTTATCTCTGGGCAATGTTTGTTCTTTCAGAAGGCTAACAACAAAACATGTCCTCATGAAGGAGTCCTTTTTATCATAGCAAAGGCAGTGAAGTCATAGGGGAAATGGATCCAGGTGGCAAACTGCATTTGAAATATGTGCAGCTGAACATTTTAAGTAACTCAAATGACAGTCATTTAACTTCACAAATGGTTTATGTGAGCTGAGTGAGTTAACTGATAGGTTAAAAAAAATCCATATGCTTCCAAACTTATCAGACTTTACATTTTTTATTTACCACATCCTTGTTCCTTTTTGGGGATACATTTAGACTACCATTTCTTAGCAGTCAAGTGTAATATAGTCAGGGATATGTAAATAATGAATTAGTTTGGATTGAACTAACTCATCATGAATTGAGATTAATTAAATTACTTAATTTTGCAACATCTTGCCAAAACCATGGGGAGTAAAGCAGTACAACACAGCAAGGAAATAAGTTGTGGTTGAAATGGATAATAAGTATGATCATCTCTCAACAAAGGAAATTGTCTATAGCAATTGTGACCTCAAGTTTCTCATGCATCATGAACCTCTGCAAATTATCATCTCTCAGTTCTAGTGGAGAGAAAATTTGTCCCCTCCTAGTTTTCATGCAATCTCTCTTAAATAAGATGACATAGCAATATACCTGTAACATTTAGGAAGGGAGAAATAAACATTAGGTTGTTTTTTTTAAAATAAAATTGCTATACATTTTTCAAACAATTACCTATATAAAAGGTTCCATGAGGGCCATGGGAAAATTAGAAAGAAATATTATTCTTGGCTATGCAATTATCTGTGCAAAGTTGAAAATCTTTGAAAGGATATATTTAGTCTTTTTTTAAAATTAATTGGTTTTACTATGTGCTTGCTAGTTATTGAGAACTACCCATGTCAATTTTCTCCATCTTTTGGGTACAGTTGCATGAGGCATTTAGACTTTGTATTTATTTGAGAAATTTATATTTTATAAGTAAATATTCTTATGCTAGAATTCCTGAAATTGTGGGGATAGAAAAATTGAACATCTATTTCTTGGGAATGTTGTGACTTTTAGAAACCAGTGTGTAAAGTCATGCCAGGTGGACTGCCTCACTGATATTAGTCTCCCCCTTAGAGTGTGTTAGAAGTTTATTCTGTCTGTCTGACTTTGCCACTTGTATTCACCTATGTCCCTGTGATCCTGTTCTACCCAAATATTGAATCATCCACCCTGACTTCCGTTTTGCTTCTTTCACTGGTCAGGATACTGTCATCCATTGCTTCCCTTGACTTTTAGTAGAGAAAATTGGTGTATAACTGCTCTTATTTTTTTTCTGATTCATATTCACCACAAATTCATATTATTAAACAAAATTTATGGGAACCCATTGATTTGGAATCTTGTACCAGGCACCAGCAGACCAAATCAAAACCTATGATTTTGAATGCTGTGTTATCAAAGTGAAACTTTAAAAAAAAAAAAGATGAAACTCTCTAATCAGGGCCCAGACAAGCACCATAAGGAAGTTTGGTCTACTTAACCCACACAAGATAAGTTACCTGAAGTAACTTGGCATTAACTCGTCTATGTGTTTCACTATGCTATTTCCTTCCTGCTCAAGCTAATTTTCAGAAACCAACTGTTCTGTCACTCCCTGTGGAGATTCTCACTATTTTGTATATTAGGTGTGGCTCACTTTTTGAATTTACCACTAATAAAAGTCAACTAGATGGCTAAAACTCAATTTGTTCTAAATTTTGTTCTTGGAAAATATTTAGTGACTTGTGGACTTGGAAATTTGGTTTCATCCATGAACTTCTTCCATGCAGTCCTTAACAGAACACTCTACAAAATATGTTCAAAAAAATTAATGTGATTATATGACTTTAGGTTTTTGATTCTTGCCATTTTTCTATTGCTACCTTAAGGATTTAATGATTACATTTATTTATGTTTGATAGAGTAAGAGAGTGTTACTTAATTCTCGGTAATAAACATTCACTGATATTAGACTGTCTGTCTTGATGATTACTTACCTTAGTTTGGAGAAATGAAAACATTGTAAATGCAAAATGAAAAAGATAGACTCTGTATTCAAGAACATAACTTCCTGAGTGAGAAAAAAAATCAGCCCATGAACTACATGTGCATTTTCCTCATATGTCATGTTCGTGAGTTTACTAATATAAAGACGTTTTGAAGTCAATTTATCACCTATTTTATTAGCTATGAGGAAGTGTTAAGCTAGTGTAAATGAAGAAAACAAATATACAGACAGAATTACCTTTTTCATGAAATTTAGTTTATTTTAATAAGGTCTTGAAAAACTACATGCTTTAATGTCTAAAAGAGTTTACAGTTTCAACAATACTTATTTTCTGGTTCCTGCATTTTTGTAATATAATTTGAAGGCCATCTTTTACAACATTCCCATATTAAATAAGTTTCCCATATTTCCAGTTACTCATTTAAAGCATTACTTGGAGAATCAAAAAAGAAGTGGAGATATAAATGTTTAATACGCAGGCTGATTAAAATATTAACATTTATTTAAATCATTAAGCTTCAGTTGTTCTTATGGGGTCAGTCACAATTGAAAAACAAATGTGAGAGGTTTATCTAGTTTACCTACTTAAAATACAATAGGGTTATAATATTAATATGTGATGAAATTAGCATATTTGCTCATTCTACTATGGAATGCAGATTAATGAATTCCTCTCCTCTTGGGGAGGTCAGAGAGACAGATTCTCATAATTTTCAATATAATACAGACTACACTGATGGTCCTTCATGGGTTTCTGTCAGCCACTTGTAAGCCCCAGGTGTGAAATAGAAAATAATACTTTTCCTGGCCAATTTTGTGCCATGATCACTTTTTTTGAATTTAATTCTCCTCAGAAACACAAAATAAGTGACTTTTTTTCTAAGTTTTTATATTATAGAACCTCTGGGCTTTTACGTTTTTCACTTATCCAAAGCCAACATTGCTCAGTAGAGAATCAATTTCCCTGAATAAGACTTTTGCATCTTCTCTTTAATAGCACCATGTTTTTGTAGCCAACTTGGAAGTGGTGTTGAATGGCAATGAGACTTGTCAGTTCTGTAGGCATAAATCTAGGTTTTAAATTTAAAAGCTGAATTAAGTATACTAGATATATGAAGATTTACTATAAAATTCCATTATCCCAAACTCTAGGAGATTGATATATTCTTGGATATTCTTAATAATGTCATGCTTTTTATGCATTCCCTGTGGGAAAAAATTGCCATTTGGGCATTGTTTAAGATTTCTTTATTTTCTTTGGAACATGTATTCAAAATGAAATGCACAATTTTATGATGCATTTCATTTTTTTATTATGTGATGAGATATCAATTTTAAAGGACTTGTCATCCTTCTCTAATATAATATCAAATGTATTGAAAGTTTAGTACTTTGAAATTATTAGAGGCCATGCTCATCAGAAAATAGAGATATTTATTCTCTTGTTATCCCTACTCTAACTTTTCTTTGTCTTTGCTAATGCATGTGTCTTGATATTTTAATTTAGTCCCACAGGTAGATTTCCCTCTGCCACTTCCTCTTAAATCTTACTATGAATTTGTAGGAGATCTAGAGGCAGAGGAAGCACTCACTTGGGAAATTTGATCATCATAATAATTTGAGTGTATTATACATAGTTTAAAAGTTGAATGCAAAACAGCAGGACATAAGATCAAGTGTAAACAAGAATTATCTCACAATAAAATCAGTGTGAAGGCAGCAGAAAGTGAAACATTTATTCATTATCTGAATAGTCTCATTTTAATTTATCTGTGTAACTGAAGTTCCTCAGGGATTATTAGAGTACGACCTTTGAAGTCAGGCTTCCCAGGGTTCCATATTCTGCTAATATTACCCTTTATTTGGAAGATCACCTTGCCAAGTTAATTCCAACTTTTTAGTTATATATCTACACATGGAAAGATTGTGAAGAATGTTCCAGTGGTTGTTAATCTAAGGAATCCTTAAACATTAGATGTCAACTTTAATGGTTCTGGGAGAGATCATGTTTTATTCTTTCCCACCCTCTCAATTTTTCTATATTTAATTTTTTTTTTAAAAAAAAGGGAAAGGAAAAGAAACTGAAGGCAAGGAAAAGAAAGGATTTTTTGGATATTTTGTGGACAGAGAAAGTGTTAGGACTACCTACCTTCTCTCCTTCATGAAGAACAGGATAGTTTCAAGGTCTGAGTGTCCTCCTTTGCTGTCTGTGGTTGCCGTATTTTCAGTTCTTCTTGAATTCAAGAGTATGCAAAACTCAATTGAGTGGATCAAGTCTAGGAAATACTAACTGGATTTAGTAGTTTCCAAGTTTTGTCTAAACAGGAATTGGTATCTCATATAGTTTTCTGTTCCTGACCAGAGTTTTGTGTAATTTTTCACCCCCTTCCTTTTCCCTAACAAAAACAGTATACCCTTTTACAAAGTTGTTAAGTGAAAAGTGGTCTCTTGTATATAATTATTTCTCGTTCCCTAAGAATCCTTTAATAAGGCAAGAATCTAATATTATTGCATCAGCTGTTACAACTTCTTTCTGAAAAAAAAATTAATACTATTTTTTAATTAGAACTTAACAATGATATAAATTTCTTACTATACTAATAAGTAAATTTCTACCAACTTTAGATTTAGTTATGTATCAAAGTTGTACTATATAGTATTTAAAGATGACTATATAATATTTAAAAAAATTAAAAATATGCCTTAACACTCACAATTCTTTTTTTTCAAGGCAATAAATATTATTTTAAAAATTGCCATCCAGATTTCTGAAAAAAATCTAACATATTGCTTGTCACATAGCATACTCAATCAATGTTATATCCACATTCCACTTAGCAGGTTCTGTTCTTCATAGTGAATTGCATTTGATTTCAAGGAGTAAGAAAAAGCTTTTTCCTAACAAAATTAATTATGTTATTGCCAAACAGCTTTTATAAAAATGATATGTTGGGCCCAGGTGAAAACTTTATGGATTTATATTTGTAAATATGTATGAAATGTCTGTGTTTTATTTTCTGCCTCATAACTGAGTTGGCAATTGCCCATTTTACTACTTTGAGATGCAGATGAAATCAAACAAAATTTTCCTTAGTACTATCTCTTTGAAAACTTCAAATTATCCTGGATTATACAGTATGTTTTATATTCTGATTGGCATTTTGATAATGTGATAATACTATGTTAGTAATAGTTATTTAAATTTTAATACTTATTACAATTTTTGTTTTGAAATTGCATAGTCCATACTCATTATTATGAATATAGAATTTTGAGAAACAAGAAAACATGAATATATTCACGAGCCCCACTTTTGATTAATAATGAAACAATATGTTTAAGTAATTCTACATGCATTAAAGTAAATGAAAATTGGTTGTATAGATAATCCAGATTTACTAGCACTAATGACTTCTTTTATAGCAGTACTGTGGATTAAGTTTTTAAGTTTAAAAAGCATTGTACTAGTAAATATTTAAGTACTGTCGGAAAGGAGGGACTCATCTGCAGCATTTGCTGACTACATAGAAGTTGGCATAGACATAAGTTTGCTTCCATGACCAATTTCAAACAATCAATGGTTTAAAATCCTTGCAAAAAATTCTTAAAATAAAAAAAGAACCTTGTAAGTCAGTATTATTAGCTATTTTGTCAACATGGGATTTAAGTAAACATCACTAAATGTCCCAGTTCTAGAAATTTCATTTTGTAAGATTACACTCTGTTAATTAATTCACAGTAAGGTTATTTTATCCTTTGTTTATTTGAAATCATTTTCATTTAATCTTCTGAAATTACTCATAACAATTTCTTTGAAGTCAGTGTCTTAAATATAATGGATCAATTTCTGTTTACTGATATACTTTTCTCTGAGGATGACTCCTACTTTCCTGTTTCTTTCTTTCTTAGCCATCTTAATTTTTGCTTGAAAACAAAACACTTAGGATAATATATTGTCTCCAGCAGGATTTTGTTACACTATTTTGATGGCTTTGTTTTGATCTTGTAGTTAGATAACTTGTACTCACACTTCAATCTCTCTTTTCCCATAGAGTACAGTGGCTGCATCTGCCATGTACAGACAGATTCCAGTTGCTGCTGTTTCACCTTCACCCTGTGGGTTCTTGCTATGGCTGTCAGTTTGATAACCATCCAAAGGTTTGTGCAGATTTGATGACTAGATTCTGGGGATCCCCTATTTATTATCTATTGTGGATTCCCACTCCATTTATCAGTCTTTCTGTAAGAGTTTGAACTTTTTAGTCTTATCATGAATACAAGGTTTTAATATTCTGCTGCCTGATATGTTGGGGAATATATTCAGTTTAAAAACTGCACATGTAAAAAAAATCACAACCTTGTCTGTAATCAGTCTTTTAATATTAAATTACATTCTGGCCTGCCTTCTATTTCAGTAGACCTTTGGTGTCACTTCTGCATGTGTAAAGTTTAGTTGTTATTCTGGGGACTTTGGCAGCAATTCTCGTCTTATTTTATATTTTACTCTTCTTGTTTTCTTATTTTAAAGATTTCCCACTTAAATTTTCAGTTACTCTTTGGGCCTCAAATTCTCCTGTCCCTTAATTTGGAAAATCTGTGATTTTGCCACTGTTGTAAAGATACGTGTGGACGAAGAAATCTGTCCAGACAAGAAAGGAAAAAATTCAAAATTCTTCACTTTATGATGGCATTTTTCAAATAGGACAATCTATTTTGTCCTCTTTTTAGTTTGAGATGATTTTAAATGCCTTCAAATGGTGAAGTTTTAAAAATAAACTTTGCACATACTTGAAATTGCTGTAAGAAGTTCATGGAACCACTTTACATGTATTAATTACCTGCTTCTATCCATTCTCAATTTAAAAGTATGCCATTCTTTTGCTTTATGAAGCTTCTGTATGTGTAATTTAAGCCTCTACTTCTGATACCATCCTTTTGATTCTCTTCTTAGGGACTATTAATAGGGAAAAATCATTATAGTCTTACAATTATCTCAAATACTTTGTCAAGGTGCCAGTCTTGGCCAGCCTGCATCATGTATTTCTTTATCTCAATTTCTATTGCCTGGTCCAGTCAAGAGTGGCCAGACTGTCAAAGTATGGCAAGGATCAGAGCATGTCCCCAGCCTTTTTGTGAGAAGTAATGAATCTCCAAGGCTTCTATTCAGTCTTATTCAACCTGTTAATTACTAGGAAAGTTTTCTGAGTAAGAAGCTATATAAATGGAGACATTATAATTATGATAACTCTAACCTAGGAAGTTTAGAAGAAACCCATAATGCTAAGAAAATTAACATTTTGTTTTATATTTAAATTATGATGAAGAGTGAAAGCTTTGGCAACTGAAGTTCAATTAATTTTTCAGTGGTATATAAACTCAGTTAATAAATTTACCAATTTATCATAATAAAGTTTGGATTTAAAATGTCCTTTATGTTTATTGTGTCCACCTACTGACTAGATGAAAATTAAGACATAATTTAACTCACCATAGCCAGAAAATGACAGAATAAAAGTAGAATGTACTGCGACCTCTTTCCCACATGCATTTATTTAGAAACCAACAAGGGGTGATGGAGAATTGAGGAAAGATGAAGAAACACACACACACACACACACACACACACACACATATATAGAGAGAGAGTGAGAGAGAGAGAGAGAGAGCTGGGACCACATTGGACCCTTTTCTCTGATGGAGGAACAATGATCCAGAGCTAGTTCAGCATGCTTATTATATGGATTTTATCATCAAAAGTTTATTTGTGGGAAACATTCTACAAAGCAGGCGGTCTGAAGAATGCAGCGCTAGTGAGACATTAGGGTTATCTTATTATGCTAAGAATTCTCTATCCCCAGTTGGTATCTGAGCTTAATGTCCAGACTGATATAGCTGCACCTTTGCACAGAGTTTCTAAGGCCAGGCATCACCATGGTCACTGGGAAATCATTATCTGCACCTTTGCACAGGAAGTTCCTAATACAAACAGCCACTAGGCAGCCAGAGGGCATGATCCAAGTCACCACTCCCCATAAGAATGCACATCTCCAAACTCTGTTTATTGCTCTATTAACTCTATTCTACTGTCCACATATGTAGATTTATACAAAATGAAAAGCAAAATATTTTTTCTATAACAATAATCTTAGAAACCTATTGCCTTAGTTTTAAAGTTCCTTAAATTATATATATTTCCATGGGTAACTTTAATTGTGCTTAAATTTGGGAAGGTGTTTAAAAAACTTGAAAATTAATCTTTAAATTGTAAGTTCTTAATTACATTAGTAATGAACTAAATTTCCCTGTTAAAGATGGCAGACCGAATATACATACTAATACATTTCTTTGATTTAAACCATAAAAATTACAACAGGACTTTTAAAAAGGCACAAATATCTCATAAAACTGCTTAAGGTTCATAACCAACTAAAAAAGATTTAAACATGTTTTTGGGAGATGGAAGTAGACTGAACTTGCTGGGGCATGAAACATCTTGTGCTTTGTTCCAGGTTTGTGTGAATTTGTGTGAATTCAAAGGGAGCTCATTTGCTTTGCAGAGTAAGACTTTCAGACTGGGCCTAAATTGCTGAAAAATTATCACTATGTAGAAAAGAAGGAAGAGGGTTGCTTATGATGTCTGCATAAAGTAGAATTTATCTAATTTCTTTTTCTTCTTCGTGCATGCAAGATTACTACATACCTACAAAATCTCTTCTTTCTTTCTCCCTATCTCTCTCTCTCTCATACATACACACACACACACACACACACACACACACACACACACACACACAAACTCCTCATGGATAGAGGGAGTTTTTTTCCTAAAGAATTAGAATGTATAAATACCAATACCAAGGATTGGCATAGCTGGGTCATACAATGTTTATATTCCTAGTCTTCTGAGGAATCTCCATACTGCTTTCCAAAGTGGTTGGTTATACTAATTTGCACTCCTACCCACAATGTAAAAGTCTCTTTTTTCTTAACATTCTCACTAGCAATTATTGTTATTTGTATTATGGATGATGCCTATTCTTACAGGAATGAGATGAAATTTCAATGTAGTTTTGATCTGTCTTTTCCTGATTGCTAAGGATATTGAACAAATTTTCATATATTAGGTGGCCATTTGTATTTTTTCTTTAGAGAAATGTCCATGTAGAAATTGTGCCCATTTATTGATTGAATTATTTGTGGGTTTTTTTTTATAAGTAATTTAAGTTCTTAATATATTCTGGATATCAATTCCCAGTTGGAAAAAGTAGCTGGCAATTATTTTCTCCTATACTGTAAGCACTCTTTTCATGCTCTTAATTTTCTCCTTTGCTTTACAGAAGTTATTAAATTTTATGATATTCCAATTATTTATTTATTTTACTTCTTGAGCTTTAGGAGTCCCATTAAGGAAGTCAGTGCCTGCACCAGTATCTTGGAGTGTTAACTCTGTCTTTCCTTCTAGAAGTTGAAGTCTATAAATCTAATTTCTATAAAACTGGTATGAAAATCTCTCAAAATACCAGGGATGGACCACTATATTACTTAATTCTCACACTCCTAGATGTTTATCCAAAAGAACAAAAATTAGGATATTATTGTGATACACGCATACCAGTGTTTATAGCAGCACAACTCACAATAGCCTAGGTGCTCATGCACAGATGGATGAATAAAGAAAATGTGGTATGTGTACACAGTAGAGTGCTATTCAGCTATTAAGAAGAAGAATGTAATTATGCCATTTGAATGAAAAATGGATGGAACTGGAGAACACTGTGCTAAGTGAAATAAGCCAGACTTAGAAAGTCAAAGGTCAAATGATTTCTTTCATATGTGGAAGCTAGAGAGAGAAAACAGAAGAATGAAAAAGAAAACAGGATGTCACAAAAATAGAAGGGAGCCAATAGGGTAGAGGAAAGAAATTAATAGTTCAAGAGGGAGGGAGGAGGGAAAGGCATGGGGTAATACTGAAGTATGAAATCTATACACTATACTATGTCTATGAATCATGAAAACACTACAATGAGTAATATGCATATATACATAGGTATGTGTGTGTTTGATATAGATACAGTTCATAGGTACAATTTCCATGATGTTTTCTGTTTTTTTTATTCTTAAATCTTCATAAAACAAAATAACCCAGGTAATAAAGAAATTATCAAAAGGAAATTATCAAAGCAATAATAGAAGAGAGTTTAGCCACCATAAAGAATAAAAGTTTCCAAATTGATGATATTACTGACTTAACACTTTCCTCATTATATATAAAATTAAAAGGAAAACCAACAGAATTATTTTTAATAGGAGATTCAGAGATGCAAGTAGCAGTCATTTGCAAGCGAATTATTTGAGAAAAATAGTTTTTCTAAACTACAGACAGCAAAACTGGTGGTCTGTTCTTTGCTTGCTTTTTATTTGAAAACCATTCAGCTCCCATTTCTAGGAATCAATTGAATGTAACTAGGCAATGCATTCAGCTTGAAGTCTCAGGAAACAAATATATTATTGGATTTTGTAAGGACTGCAATGAAAAAAATATTTCAGTTGAGAAATTCTTTGGTGAATAGCTATGGAGTAAGTAAAATTTTGAGGCAATTTGACAGAAGATCTGAAAGTTATATTCTTTATATGTGAAAACATCTTTTATAAAATTGCTTTAAGACTCTATTGAGTGAATTTTATGGTTTTAATAGTTAAATGAGTGGGTTAAGATCATGAGATCAAGTAAAGAAATCAATAATAAGTATCTTCTGTTTTGATAAGGTTTAGGCTAGACAAGTTCCAATGTGATTCAATTTGACTCTCTTCCTATTTTAAGCAAATATTTTTTTTCTTACTGTACTGTACTGAATTTGAATGCTGTTTCATAAAATTTCATTGTGGAGAGAATATCTAAATACATATATATGTATTTGTGTATCCAAATACATATATACGTATTTAGATATTCACCATGCTGTTTTTTTTTACTATACATTTGTAATGTATTTGAAATCAGGTAGTGTGATGCCTCCAAAATTTTTCTTTCTGTTCAAGATTGCCTTGGCTATTCAGGATTTTTTTTTTTTTTTTACTACACATAAATTTTAGCATTGTTTTCTCTAGTTTTTTTTTGCGAAAAATGATATTAGAATTCTTGGTAGGGATTATCTAGAATCTGTCGACCACTTTATGTTGTTTGGACATTTAACAATATTAACTCTTGTAGTCCATGAATATGGTGTATCTTTCCATTTATTTTTGTAGTATACCATTTCTTTCATCAAAATTTTGTGATTTTCAGTGTAGACCTCTTTTACCTCCAAGGTTAAATTTATTCCTAATTCTTTTGTATGTATTATAAATGGAATTGTTTTTTATTTCTATTTTTTGGGGGGCATCATCAAAGTATAGAAATATTATTAATTTTGTTATGTTACTTTTGTATACTGCATTGTTACTGTATTCATTTATTCTTACAATTTCAAGGTGGAACAGAATTTTCTCTATGTAAGATCATGTCATCAGCAAACATAAATAACTTTACAAAAAAATTTTAACTTCCTCTAAGCATTAAATAAATTTATATAAACTACCTTAGAGTAGCTATTGCCTCTAATAATTTTTCAGGGGTACTGTTACCCAGATGTTCACATTTTTCCTGGATCTTGGACAATTCAGGTAGCTATTGATAGTTACTGCATCTTTTCTTGCTTTAATACTGTTTTGAAGCTTTATAGTTAAGGGTTAGTAAAGTTTCTGTCTGACATTATGGTAATATAATTAACACAAAATAACAAAATTGGCATAAATTGTGTTTAAGAGAATTAAAATTTGAAATTAAATTTTAACTGTCATATAAACCCATAGATGAAATAAAGACTAAGTAATAACTAATATTTCTGAATTCATGATTGTTAAGACCTAAACTGAGATTACATGTCCTACTCTACTTAGCCCTAAAAATAATTTATAAAAATACAATGAGTTGTATTTTATAAATTATTTGAGGCTGGAAACAGCCTCAAATCAAATGACTTTGTGTTATGTATTTCTCTATCTCTAGAGGCAGTTATACTACTGAAGTGACAATCATCAGCAATCCCTTTTGTATGAGAAACTCTGAGATGTGATCTGTTCGTCTTACCCTGGTTTCATCAAACATTGCTGTAGGTCACAGACATTTGCCTTCCATCATCTTGCAGAAATATAATTGGACAACACTTTTTGAACTGCAAATACTTTTTGATGGTTGGATTGGGCCACTGTCACCTCATACATGATTCTAGCACTGTTTATTTCTTTTTCTTTACTTTCAAGAGATATTGTAACATGGTCAATGATGTCACACATATTCAAATCCCACCTCCATTACTTACTAGTTTTGTGCCTCTGGGAAAGTGGTTCACCTCTTGGCAGGTAGTTTTTATAAAAGAGTGTAAATCATAATTATGCATACATTGTAGGATTCTCTTATGACTTACCAAATGACATTTGGTAAGCAGCATTTGGAAATTATTGGCACTATGTAAATATAATTTACACCATTTTACTTTATTATGTTTCCCCTCCCTTTCCAATAATATGTAGCTAGAGGTTTCTTTTAAATTCTGTAATGTCAATTGCAGATAAATATAGGATATTATTGATAGCTAAGGCTGTGAATCACTGGATTTAAACAGATTCCTGGCTCACTGCAAGCAAAAGTAGACCTTATCTTAAAAACAGTAGAAGCTTTATACTAAAGTATGTATTTTAAATGTTTTACTCGCAAATTGTGTATTTTTAGTATAAAGGGACTTCAGGGTTTTTTTGTTTGTTTTGTTTTACAAAAACTGAAAAGTGAATAAAGAAATCATACATTTAAAAACCAGTGCAAAAAGTTCTGGATTTTATCTGTTCCCATTTCAGCCAAAATTTTGTATTTTCTTACAATCTGTATTTTTTAAGAAAGAATTCTCATCTATTGCTGAACTAGAATGAACTTTTATCAAATGCTCATATAAAACTGTGATAATTATATTTAGGTTCTACTTGGTATTTTTCCTTCAAGTATTTTTCTTTTTTTGGTTCCAATCTACTTTCATTATTCACTTTTGTGGCAAATAAAATGCTGTCACAGTGTTCCCAAGATGCTGTCAATGCAACTTTGTAGTAAATAACATTATAATGTCAATGCATGACTAAGGAAATGACATGATGTCAAGGATGCACTCAGTGTGGTTGTATCATAAATTCAATGGAAATGCATATTTATGGAGACCTTCTTAGGATGTCAAAAGAGACTAATGCAGATGTTATATTACTATGAGAAAAGAAATCAAGTCAGAAAAATTGTTAAAGGTGACGTAAATTCTACTGAGTAATGGCAATTTTAAGTCATGGCAGTCAAAGTACCTACAGATTGTACGATATTTGTATATATCCCATGATAACTCTGAAGATAACCCACTCCCCAGTTTTAGCTCCCCTAAGTGAATTTCCTGGGTCTTGAGAGGGTCAATGCATATAGATTACAACCTTATTCTTCCATGAATTTTAAATAGTGCTAGATAGTTTCTCCTTTCACAAAGGACGTAAGGTACTCTGAAAAAATTCCAAGGATTCTCTTCCCTCCAATATGCTATTTCCAAATGAGAACAGAA
>NW_027513923.1:0-117558 GCF_048772815.1 Callospermophilus lateralis
CCAACGATCTTCTGCACTTGCCATAAGGGTTCGTCCTCCATGGGCCGCTCCACTTGGGGGAGGACGCACCCATGGAGTGAGGACGTTAGGGCATAATAACGGAGGGTGCAGGAAGGACTGCAGGAGGATGTATCCATGGTTCCCAAAATCCAAGTCTTCTGAGTGACACGCTCTGGTGCATGGCAGTTGGCATGCTTCCCCCTCAAAGCCGTCTCCTCAAAAAACATGCCAAGGCCACCACGAAATCTAGTAAACATGCTCGATCAGATCAGGAGATATTCTAAGGCCTGCTAGAGAAACAGAGCCTCTATAACCCCCTAAAACATTGGCCTGTAAGGTATGGTCAAATATTTTATATAAGAAAGGGAGGAGATGTCAGGGGCTAGAAGGAAGTTCTCCTTCAAAGAATAGCCTGACACTTACAAGAAATAGCCCCCTGCGAGATATCCTGCCTGGGAGACATCCCGCAGCCATCTATCACCCTGAGACATCCTGCAGCTATCCGTCTTCCTGAAATATCCTGAGGTTATCTCACCCTGTGAAGACATCCAGCAACTGCCGATAAGAGAGCTTTCTCATCCGCAGCATATAAATACACTGTGAGAACTATAAAAGTTTTCAGCATGATCAGAACTGTTGTCTTGCTGTCATCTCTCATGACTCTTTTCCCTTCATTCCTCCCCAACAAGGTTCAACGCCCACGTTGAAGTGTCCAGCCGGCCCGGACACCTGACACTAAACCATAACCTACTAGACTCTGACTACTAATACTAATATGATGGAGAAAAATAATCCAACAGAATGGAAATGCAAGCAGTACAGATGAGGCATGGTGTATAGTTGGACTTGCCTTTTGAATGATATAGGGTAGGTGTTATAAATCTAGCTAATTTATAATTGAAATAGTTCTCCACATGTTTTTAAAGTTAACAAATATGTGAATGCCTGTCTCCCATTCTCTGTAGCCAATTCAGCACATGTATTTTTATATGCACATATAGAATCCTACCTGGTATCACACGTATATTTTTCTGAGGTGTCTCACTTGGCAAATACAAATTGTGAGAAGAGATCACTCCTCCTAAACTCTGTTGGAACTGAAAATTCAACCTATGGGTGAGCCTCCTAGTAGAAAATTCAACCTATGGGTGAGCCTCCTAGTAGAACAACAAGCCATACACAAATCCATGTTGAGTAAAATAAATATTTTTGCATCTGTGGCTGATGTACATTTCATGAAGAATTTCGATTGGCATATATATTGCTACATCTTATTGTCTGTTTTTGTTTTTTTAATATATATATATATATATATATATATATATATATATATATATATACAATCTTCAAATTTTTCCAAATATAAAATATATGTGTCTTATATACACTACCTAAATTCTTTCATGTTCATGTATGTGGATTTATAATCAACATTTCACAAGATTATTCTCAGAAATATTCATCCACCTGAAATACATATTTGTTTCCTATTACTGAAAACTAACTTCAGTGAATGGTGCATACAATCCTAATAATTCTACATTAACTGACCCTGTTTAACATCAATGCAAGTAGATTCCTATGGGACATGACATGTATTTTGATGTTCATTTTTTTTCAACACTGGTACATTACTATTTCTTCAGTTTATGCACATCATAGGATATATATTTCATCCACAAGTTCGCTAATTTATATCAATTTCTACAGTTTACGAACATCATAGGACATATATTTCATCCATAAGTTCACAAATTTATAGGCATTTGATTCACTTTCAATCATTTACTGAATCAGAACACATGTATTCCTCCAGGTTTCTTGACTGGTCTTTTCATGAGACTTTATTTCAAACACATTATTTTCAATTTCCATAATCATTTTGAAGCAAAACTCACACACTCTTCATGATAAAACATAACCCTAATATTACCATTAGATGTATTACTGGTTAGAATGAATAATTGTATACCAATATAAGATTTTCTGTATATATTCAGATATCAATTCAATCTATTATTTAAAGTTGGAACCAATTATATTATTTATTCACAGTATGGTCTATTCATGAATTATCTCTACATTCATAGACAAAGGGTACATCTATTTGTAACCCCAATACTAATTTATTCGTCTTCAAAATGTTGCTCCCAGAAATGGTGGAAGAAATACTCATGTCACCTGATGTACGTATGCATTTATCACAGTAATATTCTGGACACAATAAGCAGAGGTCACACTTATGATTGTACCAAAGCCTAAATGGAAAGTGAGCATGGATTACTAAAAACATTCATGTCCAGGTTGCCTAATGCTCTCAAATGTCAATCCTATTTATGACAACATATTTGTTTCTTCCTAAGACTATATATTCAACCTCAACTCTGTTCAAATGTCTAATCCTATCACTCACTTTATACGTTCCCTGATTTCCCAATGTCTCTATTGATGTCTGCTTTCCTAAATATTTTCACCAGTTCACCATTTTGACTAACACTTCACATGTGCTGACATTTACGTTCACTGTCTATGTGATACCCTATTGCTAAAGAACTTTTGGTCCAATTCCTGTACTCACTCTTCTTCTGAAACCTACAGAATATCTTCCTAATCCTACCGACTATCACAGTTTGAGTGGATACTCACTTCTACATTCAATCATCGAAGGTACAAGGTCCTATGCCATTGATTATTGATTTATCTGAAACATCTTTGCAGAACATGTATCAAAGCTAAGTATCCCAATCAAGCTAAGTATCCCAATGCCCTTCTGGGATTCCAATCTTACCTAGATTTCTGTTTTCATACTTATATTTCACCTATATATTCTTATAAATATCACAGGTTCCCAATATCATTATTCATCAAGCAGAATGATTCCTAACCCAAATCAAACCTGTTATTAAGCGAAACCATACACTGTTCCCTAATCTAACTTTACAGAAGAGCAGGGACAGTGTTGGTCCTAAAATAGAGGAATGTAGGGAATCTTCCACCTGTTGAAAAACTCAAAGTTTCATTCAGAAGTGATCCCTGGAGAAGATATAGGCACCACTGAAGGACCTGAGAGAGCAAAAGTCAACTTCCATGGCAAACAACCTGGTCAGGATGAAAGGTTGTTACTGAATCAGCCTCTCTGTTCTTTTTTTTATTATTGGTTGTTCAAAACCTTACAAATCTTTTGACATAACATATTCATACATTAGCATACATTAGCTTCAAGTGATTTATGAACTCCCATTTTTACCCCAGATACAGATCGAAGAATCACATCGGTTACACATCCACATTTTTACATAATGCCATACTAGTAATTGTTGTATTCTGCTACCGTTCCTATCCTCTACTATCCCCCCTCCCCTCCCCTCCCATCTTCTCTGTCTACCCCATCTACTGTAATTCATTTCTCACCTTGTTATTTTCCCATTCCATTCACAAACTCTAATATGTAATTTAGTATAACAATGAGGGTCTCCCTCCATTTCCATGCAATTCCCCTTTTCTCTCTCTTTCCCTCGCACCTCATGTCTCTGTTTAATGTTAATCTTTTCTTCCTGCTCTTCCTCCCTGCTCTATTCTTAGTTGCTCTCATTATATCAAAGAAGACATTTGGTATTTGTTTTTTAGGGATTGGCTAGCTTCACTAAGCATAATCTGCTCTAGTGCCACCCATTAGAATATGGACCCAAACAGTCCTGTTTGGAGAGCTGGTCTTGGGTGCCTATGGTTGATATACATTCTAACTTGTGAAA
The DNA here is from genome assembly GCF_048772815.1 of Callospermophilus lateralis. Taxonomy (NCBI): domain Eukaryota; kingdom Metazoa; phylum Chordata; class Mammalia; order Rodentia; family Sciuridae; genus Callospermophilus; species Callospermophilus lateralis. Next base: position 3,753 of record NW_027513923.1, read on the forward strand.
GTGTCACAGTACGTAGGGGCAGCCTCCATCTCATGGGACCCTTGGAAGCAAGTGTTAGGACAAAGTGGTTGCTAAGGCAGTGACCTCATTCAGTTCCTGAAGGAAGTGACCTCACCTCACTTCCTTGGTGATGGAACTCTAAGAACTTGTTATCCAGGAAGACAGGCACCCAGAGCCTGTCCCATTCCCAGTCACAGTGGTCTCACTTGTTTGTATATACCAAGGACAGAGTCAGTCTTTCTTGGTACCTACTGATATGAGAATGGCCAAATTCCAGAAAAGCTCTGAAGAGGGGCCTTTCCTGAGGAAAGCAGATAGTGGTTCACCACTGGCTCCTGACATCTTCACAGAGTTGGTTAAGGAGACCAGATCTGAGACAGGACAGGCCATTTCTGGGGAACATACTATGGCCCACCAGTCAGAGGACACTCTGGATAGTCACCGACCTACTTTGGGGAAGGAGGTGCCTCTGTGGGTGTCACTGTGTGTATGTGGATTTGTCTCATGTTCTGAGAATAGATAGAAAAGGCGGTTTGTTTGGTTTTGAGTGAACTATTTCTTTTTTTTTTAATTAATTTTTATTGTAGGTTGTTCAAAACATTACATAGTTCTTGATATATCATAATTCACACTTTGATTCAAGTGGGATATGAACTCCCATTTTTACCCCATATACAGATTGCAGAATCACATCAGTTGCACATTGATTTACATATTGCCATTCTGGAGTCTGTTGTATTCTGCTGCCTTTCCCATCCTCCACTATCCCCCCTCCCCCCTCCCCTCCCCTCTTCTCTCTCTACCCCCTCTACTGTAATTCATTTCTCCCCCTTATATTTTCCCTCCTTTCCCCTCACTTCCTCTTGTATGTAATTTTGTATACCCCTGAGGGTCTCCTTCCATTTACATGCAATTTCCCTTCTCTCTCCCTTTCCCTCCCACCTCTCATCCCTGTTTAATGTTAATCTTCTTCTCATGCTCTTCTTCCCTACTCTGTTCTTAGTAACTCTCCTTATATCAAAGAAGACATTTGGCATTTGTTTTTAAGGGATTGGCTAGCTTCACTTAGCATAATCTGCTCTAATGCCAACCATTTCCCTCCAAATTCTATGATTTTGTCATTTCTTAATGCAGAGAAATACTCCATTGTGTATAAATGCCACATTTTTTTTATCCATTCGTCTATTGAAGGGCATCTAGGTTGGTTCCACAGTCATGCTATTGTGAATTGTGCTGCTATGAACATGGATGTAGCAGTGTCCCTATAGTGTGCTCTTTTTAGGTCTTTAGGGAATAGACCGAGTAGTGGAATAGCTGGATCAAATGGTGGTTTCATTCCGAGCTTTCCAAGAAATCTCCATACTGCTTTCCAAATTGGCCGCACCAATTTGCAGTCCCACCAGCAATGTACAAGAGTACCCTTTTCTCCACATCCTCGCCAGCACTTGTTGCTGTTTGACTTCCTAATGGCTGCCAATCTTACTAGAGTGAGATGGTATCTTAGGGTGGTTTTGATTTGCATTTCTCTGACTGCTAGAGATGGTGAGCATTTTTCCATATACTTGTTGATTGATTGTATGTCCTCCTCTGAGAAATTTCTGTTAAGGTCCTTGGCCCATTTGTTGATTGGGTTATTCGTTATCTCATTGTCTAATTTTTTTAGTTCTTTGTATATTCTGGATATTAGGGCTCTGTCTGAAGTGTGAGGAGTAAAGATTTGTTCCCAGGACGTAGGCTCCCTATTCACCTCTCTTATTGTTTCTTTTGCTGAGAAAAAACTTTTTAGTTTTAGTAAGCTATCTTATATTTGATAAAGGGGCTAAAAGCATGAAATGGAAGAAGGATAGCATCTTCAACAAATGGTTTTGGGAAAACTGGAAATCCATATGCAACAAAATGAAACTGAATCCCTTTCTCTCGCCATGCACAAAAGTTAACTCAAAGTGGATCAAGGAACTTGATATCAAATCAGAGACATGGCGTCTGATAGAAGAAAAAGTTGGCTATGATCTACATACTGTGGGGTCGGGCTCCAAATTCCTCAATAGGATACCCATAGCACAACAGTTAATAACTAGAATCAACAAATGGGACTTACTAAAACTTGAGTGAACTATTTCTAGTAAGTCATTTGACAAGGCGAGTGTTTCTATGTCTGTGTATCCCACTGTGTCCATGGTTATAGACATTAGAAAAGAGAATGCATCAATTGATGTGTCCTGTCTAGTAGAAAGCTTCCCATCATTTATTCTGCCAAATTGATGAATGGATTTTGGCTTGCCTTATCGATGGGCAACACGTGCTATCTTCCAAAGTTCCTGCGTTCTTCCTGAATTCTGGCCACTCTACAGAATAGGCTCATGGTTTTGTGTCCAAGATATGTACCACTTCCAAGCCCTGTTACATGGCCATGTACTGGATAGCTGAAGGGAATGGCAAGCATCTCAGAAAACTCAAATATCAGTGTGACCAATAAAGTCTCAGTGGAGAAACCCTGCTTTGCTTACCTATTGTTCTGTTGCCCTGAATGTCAGGAAGGTCTTTGCCTCAGTCCACCCCTTTGTGAAACCTGAAGAAAACAGGTTTCAAATGGAAATGAATGGGCATCACCTGTGCCTCTTTGCTTAATTGCTTTGGAAAGGGATGTGTCTGAATCCGCCTCTTTGCCCTGTTTGAGGCAATGGCTTAGATTCTCAGCACCTGATGTATCTTAAGAATGATCCCATGTGTGCATCCAAAACCAAAATGGCCAAAAGAGCAGTCATTGTGGATGAAGTCTCTCCCCTTCTTCTGTTAGGTTCCTGACCTCCATCAAGTGAGAATAGGGATCCTTTGGGTCAAATGATTTCTTCAAACCCTGCAGAAGCTAGCCGATAAGTGCTTGGTTTTCTAATGACTCCAATTCACATAAAAAAATAAACCCCACAGTCAGTAGGCCTCAAATTAGAGAAGCAGAGAAGTATTAACAGCAGGCCTATTTGATCACTCCTGGTTCACAGAAAGTGTGTCCAGGCAACCCTGATTTTAGGCCATTAAGGGGCAAGGGAGATTATTTTGGAGACTGTCTTGGGCTTCGCCCCTCATGGAAACATCCAGCCAGAGGTTATGATGAGTGTCTATATGAAAGATCATGAGGGCCATGTGGGAGTGTTTTGGTTTTAATTGTGGCCATTTGTTTGGTGGTTGGAAGAGATGACTGGGTCCACCTTGACATGAACTCTGGTGTGATTCCCCTTAGAGACTGAGTTCTGGAACTGAACTCAGAGAATTATTGTCATGAATTGTGTTAGGATTTTAAGAGGCCATGCATGAGAGTCCCCCTTGAAAACTGAGATCTAGGCCCAGGGTGGCTTTCAACAGAGCACTGGGAATCACAGCCAAGATATCACGTGATTTTATTCTGAAAGTCTTGGCAGCCATAGTTGAGAGTCGAAACACACATGGTCCTCATTGTAGACCACAATGGGCCTGGCTTCATGTGACCATTTGGCCACTTTTTGAGAAGCCTTGCCTGTGAGAATTCTCCAAAGCTTTCATTGAAATGTGCTTCCTCTACATTTAATGGTTCTGGAGTGAATTTTAACCCACAGTGCCTCCAACATCATCATTGAAAAATGGCTACAAAAATACCATAAAATTTTTGAAATTCCCATGACCAGGTGGCAATGGAGGTCATTTGGATGTCCTGTTGCTGGTCATGAGTATACCAGACAGTGCTTTGATTGACTGGCTTTTATGAAAATCGTGTAGAACAGAGATGCCAATAAGTTGGAGCCTGCTGAGTAGTGGGCCTAGAGCCGTGGTGGTCAGGTGTGTGATAAAATATCTGTGGTGGGGCCTTGTGGATCTTCCATTGGCTTCCAAATGGCTTGGAACTGACATGGTGCAGCGAGCAGTCCCTTCTGTGTAAAGGCATCTTGTAATATTGAGAGATTTCAGGGCAATGTTCAGAATCATGTTGCTATCGTCAATGGGGCAATATATGTGGGCTAGAAGTATGTTTGGTGCATTCTCTTGCAGAAACTGACCCACCACATGTGACAGAACTCTCTCCAGCACTGTGATCCACTAAAACTCCTTGTATTTTTGAATCAAATAGCAAACTCCTAGTTCAGCAGCAAGAAACACCATGAAATTTGGAGGATGACCAAATGGCTTCACAGTCCACATGGGGAGACACTTAGACCCCAGTGGTCACAGTTTACCTACAAAGAGCAAATTCAGCACTGCTGCCTCATCTTGACTGGAAAATAAGAATCCATGTCCTCCAGGTCACATAGATGCAGACCCAGCTTTGATGGTCTCACTACAAATGAAGCTAAAGCTCCAGAAAACAACATATTTTTCGGGTTCCCAACCTCAGAGGCAGTTCTTCAAGAAGTCTTTAGGCCAGCAGAGCTCCATGTTTGTGGAGTGTTTACCCTGTCCCTTACTTTTGGGAACTCCTCTACCACCTCCAGTGTTGTGAAATACTGAGCATATTCCATTCCAGATATGAATTCACAGATTTTCTAACACTTCTCCTCTAATTGTGTCTTACTTGGGGCAAAAGTAATGTCAAGCCATAGTTCTTGATGAGAGTGGGAACATTTTTGTGTAGCACATATTTGCATACACATTGGATTCATTTTCCAATTTTCCATTTGAAATACTGAATCCCTGACACTAACCCCTACCCTACTAGACTCTGACTACTAATCGTAATATCATGGAGAATAATAACCCCATCAGAATAGAAATACAAGCAGTTCAGAGGAGGCATGTTTGGTATTGTTGGACTTGCCTTTTGCATTATATACGGTAGGAGTTATAAATCTAGTCAATTTTTTTGTTGAAATAGTTCTCCGTGTGTTTTTAAAGTTAACAAATATGTGAATTTATTTCTCCCTTTCTCTGTAGCCTAGTCAGCAGATGTATTTTTATATGCATATATAGAATCCTACCTTTTATCACACGTACATTTTTGTGAGGTGGCTGACTTGGCAGATACAAATTGTGAGAAGATATCACTCCTCCTAAACGCTGTTGAAACTGAAAATTCAACCTGTGGGTGAGCCTCCTATTTGAACAACATTATACATAAATCCATGTTCAGTAAAACTAATATTGTTGGATCCGTGGATGATATGTATTTCATGATAAATTTCGGTTGGCATACATAATGCTACATTGTAATGTCTCTATGTGTGTGTATATATATATATATATATATATATATATACTCTCCAGATTTTTCAAAATATGAAATATATGTGCCTTATTGTGCACTCCCCAAATTCATTCATATTCATGTATGTGGATTTATAATCAACTTTTCAAAAGATTATTCTCAGAAATATTCATCAACCTGAAATACATATTGGTTGCCTAGTACTGAAAACTATCTTCAGTAAATGGTGCATACAAAACATAATATTTCAACATTGCAAGTTGGCCGCAAATAGAGTGCATCACACCCAGTGTACCACGCCACATTGCAGGTGAATAACGAGTTAAAATGACAAAAGACTATTTTGTTAGGATCTTATAGAAAAATGGGTGTGCACCGAAACCTAAAAGAATGATTTCCACCAACGAGGTCCGGTAATTGAGTCTCAAACGTGAGCTGAATATGCAACCGGAGATCCGGGCTTATTGATCCCTGTGGCCCGCCCCATGGCTGCAGACATCGAGGCACCACCGAGAAGCGACTAGCATGCAGGGAGAAACGTTGCTGCAGATTCTGTGGAATCCTGCCGGCTGACACCGCACTGAGCCCGAGGCCGAGTTCGGGATTTCAGTCAGGGAAGGAAGCTCTACAGTTCTATCCCCCACAACGGAAACTCGACCAAGGAAACCAATGGCCACCATCTTGGAGAGCTGAAGTAACCACCGCCACTCTCCGACAGATTGCAACAATAAAACAGTTGTGTGTTTTCCGCTCATCTCCCATACAGTAGGAAATTTGCATAAAATCTCTCCTAAGATTTCCAGGGGAGGGATTTTCGGAGAGAGCCTGCATAAAGATTGGGGGGGGAAACTAGAGGCAGCTGACCTTCAACTCCCCCTCCCATCAGTGGTGAAAGCGAAATCTGTCTAGCCAGGGATGGGGGAAAGGGCAAACGGAAAAAATAATAAAAATAGAGTGCTGGGGTTCCCAATAGACACAATCCACACCCAAGAAACGGCAAGCCAGAGTACAGTTTGAGCTGCCGAGGGCATTACACAGGGGAAATCTGGTCTAGCAGGAGAAACCAGGACTAGAGGCCAGGCCCGTGTGACTGGGCGCCTGGAGAATGCTCGCCCGCCGGCAACAGCCGGCCCGCTGCAGGTGCGACTGGACGGCTGGAGACTGCCTGCCCACCAGCGACCAATCGCCTGACATATGCCCGCCCTAATGGGTGGCTAGAGATCGCACAACCGCCGGTGACAGCCCACCAGCTGACTGCGCGACTGGACAGCTTGTGACCACCTGCACGCCGGCGACCGGGAGCTGAAACCAAACAGAGACAGTACAGTCCCACACCCCCATGCGAACACCCGGGCAAAGAGCCTGGGGCCCACCATAGCAGAGAGGTGACATCACTGGAGCTCGGCCGTCGGAATTCCTTCCCAGTGGAATCCACTTTAGCATTCACAGTCTACCAACACAAAGGAGAGTCAATAGAGATATATAAAACCAAAACAAATATATAGAAGAGAGCAGAAACACAGCAATCAAATGGAGCTGGAAAGTAATGTGAACTTCATGAAAAAACAAGGGAAAAAGGTGTACAAATAATGCCGGACAACTTAATTTTACAGGAGGACCTAGAATCATCAGAAACAGGGATAGGGAAAAAACTCAATGCATCCCTAACTCAGATGGAAAGAAATATTAGAGAAGACATGAGGCAGCAAGTCCAAGCAATAAAAGAATATTTTGAAAATGAATTAAACAAACAAATTCAAATGGCAAAGAACGAGCTTCACCAAAAGACAGAGATCTTAAAAAAAATCAAACAGTAATCCTAGGAATGCAGAAAAATATAAACCACATTAAAAATTCAAACGAGAATATTGTAAATAGACTAGATCAAGTAGAAGTCAGAAGATCAGATAATGAATACAAAGTTTATCAACTTGAAAAGAATATAGTCAACACAGAAAAGATGCTCATATCCCATGAGCAATCTATTTAAGAGATATGGGATGTCATAAAAAAACAAATTTGAGAGTCATTAGGATAGAAGAAGGCATAGAGATTCAAACCAAAGGAATGGACAACATATTAAATGAAATAATTCTAGAAAACTTCCCAGAGATGAAAGATGGAATGGATTGCCAAATCCTTGAAGCCTACATGACCTCAAACATTCAAAACCATAATAGACCAACTCCAAGACATAGAATTATGAAGATAGCCAACATGCAGAACGTGGATACACGTTCTTCTCAGCAGCACAAGGATCCTACTCAAAGATAGATCATATATTATGCCATAGGGCAACCCTTAGTAAATATAAAGGCGTGGAGATAATACCATGCACCATATCTGATTATATTGGAATGAAACTGGAAATCAATGATAAAACAAGGAAGGAAAAATTCTACATCATATGGAAAAATGAACAATATTCTACTGAATGTTCAATGGGTTACAGAAGACATAAAGGAGGATATAAAAAATTCTTAGAGACAAATGACTATACAGACACAACATACTGGAATCTATAGGAAACAATGAAAGCACTTTTAAGAGGGAAATTCATTTCTTGGAGTTCTTTCCTCAAAAAAAAAAAAAAAACAAAACAAATAAATGAACTCACACTACACCTCAAAAACCTAGAAAAAGAAAAGGAAAACAACAGCAAATGTAGTAGAAGACAAGAAATAATTAAAATTAGAGCAGAAATCAACAAAATTGAAACAATAAAAAACATTGAAAAAATTGATAAAACTAAAAGTTGGTTCTTTGAAAACATAAATAAGATTGACAGGCCCTTAGCCATGCTAACGAAGAGAAGAAGAAAGAGAATTCAAATTACTAACATACGTCATGAAAAAGGCATTATCACAACAGACACTGCAGAAATACAGAAGATAATTAGAAAGTATTTTGAAACCCTATATTCAAATGAAATAGAAGATAGTGAAGATATCAATAAATTTCCTAAGTCATACGATGTGCCCAGATTGAGTCAGGAAGACACACACAATTTAAACAGACCAATAACAAAGGAAGAAATATAAGAAGCCATCAAAAGACTACCAACCAAAAAAAGCCCTGGAGCAGATGGGTATAGAGCGGAGCTCTACAAAACCTTAAAAGAAGAATTAATACCAATACTTTTCAAGCTATTTCAAGAAATAGAAAAAGAAGGTGCTCTTTCAAATTCATTCTATTAGGCCAAAATCACCCTGATCCCAAAACCAGAAAAAAACACTTCAAAGAAAGAAAACTACAGACCAATGTCTCTAATGAACTAGGATGCAAACATTCTCAATAAAATCCTAGTGAATGTAATACAAAAGCATATCAAAAAATTGTGCACCATGATCAAGTAGGATTCATCCCAGGGAAGCAAGGCTAGTTCAATATACGGAAATCAATAAATGCTATTCACCACATCAATAGACTTAAAGACAAGAACCATATGATCATCTTGATAAATGCAGAAAAAACATTCGACAAAGTTCAGCCTCCCTTTATGTTCAAAACACTAAAAAAACTTGCATCCCAGGGAAGCAAGGCTAGTTCAATATACGGAAATCAATAAATGCTATTCACCACATCAATAGACTTAAAGACAAGAACCATATGATCATCTTGAGAGATGGAGAAAAAACATTCGACAAAGTTCAGCCTCCCTTTATGTTCAAAACATTAGAAAAACTAGGATAACAATGTTGAGTTACTAGCATCATTGTAAATGGAGAAAAACTGAAGGCATTCCCTCTAAAATCTGGAACAAGACAGGGATGCCCTCTATCACCACTTCTATTCAATTTAGTTCTTGAAATACTAGCCAGAGCAATTAGACAGACAAAAGAAATTAAAGACATAAAAATAGGAAAAGAAGAACGTAAATTATCGCTATTTGCAGATGACATGATAATATATTTAACAGACTCAAAAGGGTCTACAAAGCAACTGCTAGAGTTAATAAATGAATTCAGCAAAGTGGCAAGATATAAAGTCAACACGCATTAATCAAAGGCATTCCTGTATATCAGCAGCAAAACTTCTGAAATGGAAATGAGGAAAACCACTCCATTCACTATATCCACAAAGAAAATAAGATACTTGAGAATCATCCTAACGAAAGAGGTGAAAGATTTATATAATGAAAACTGCAGAACCCTAAGGAAAGAGATAGAAGAAGATCTTAGAAGATGGAAAAATGTACCCTGTTCATGGATAGGCAGAACTAACATCATCAAAATGTTGATATTACCCAAAGTTCTCTACAGGTTTAAATCGGTGCCAATAAAAATCCCAACTGCATTTCTTGTAGAAATGATAAAGCAATCATGAAATTCATATGGAAAAACAAAAGACCCTGAATACCAAAAGCAATTCCAAGCAGGAAGTGTGAATCTGGAGGTATAGCGATACAAGAGTTCAAACTGTACTACAAAGCAATAGTAATAAAAACATCGTGGTACTGGTACCAAAACAGGCAGCTGGACCAATGGTATAGAATAGAGGATACAGAAACCAATCCACAAAATTACAACTTTCTTATATTTGATAAAGGGCCTAAAAACATGCAATGGAGGAAAGATAGCATCTTCAACAAATGGTGCTGGGAAAATTGGAAATCCATATGCAACATAATGAAACTGAATCCCTTTCTCTCACCATGCACAAAAGTTAACTCAAAATGGATCCAGGAGGTAGATATCAAATCAGAGACACTGTGTCTAATAGAAGAAAAAGTTGGCTACGATCTACATACTGTGGGGACGGGCTCCACATTCTTTAATAGGATGCCCATAGCCCAAGAGTTAACAACAAGAATAAACAAATGGGACTTACTTAAACTAAATTGTTTTTTTTTTCTCAGCAAGAGAAACAATAAGAGAGGTAAATAGAGAGCCTACATCCTGGGAACAAATTTTTACCCCTCACACTTCAGATAGAGCCCTAATATCCAAAATATACAAAAAACTCAAAAAATTAAACAATAAGATAACAAATAACCCAATCAACAAATGGGCCAAGGACCTGAACAGACACTTTACAGAGGAGGACATTCAATCAATGAACAAGTACATGAAAAAATGCTCACCATCTCTAGCAGTCAGAGAAATGCAAATCAAAACCACCCTAAGATAACATCTCACTCCAGTAAGATCGGCAGCCATTATGAAGTCAAACAAAATAAGTGTTGGTGAGAATGTGGGGAAAAGGGTACACTTGTACACTGCTGGTGGGACTGCAAATTGGTGAGGCCAATTTGGAAAGTACTATGGTGATACCTGGGAAAGCTGGGAATGGATCCACCATTTGACCCAGCTATCACCCTTCTCGGACTATTTCCTGAGGATCTTAAAAGAGCGTACTATAGAGATACTGCCACATCAATGATCATAGCTGCACAATTCACAATAGCTAGACTGTGGAACCAACCTAGATGCCCTTCAATAGATGAATGGATAAAAAAAATGTGGCTTTTATACAAAATGGAGTATTACTCTTCATTAAAAAATGACAAAATCATAGAATTTGCAGGGAAATGGATGGCATTAGAGCAGATTATGCTAGGCGAAGCTAGCCAATCCTTAAAAAAAAAATGCCAAATGTCTTCTTTGATATTAAAAGAGCAACTAAGAAAAGAACATCGAGGAAGAGCATGAGGAAAAGTTTAACATTAAACAAAGATGAGTGGGGGGAGAGAAAGGGAGAGAGAAGGGAAAGCATATGGGAATAGTAGGAGACCCTCAATGTTACACAAAATTACATATAAGAGGATTTGAGGGGAAATGCGGGGGAAACAGTGGAGAGAATTGAACAACAGCAGATGAGGTAGAGAGGGAAGATGGGAGGGGAGGGGAGGGGGGATATTGGGGGATAGGAAAGGTCGCAGAATACAACAGTCACTAATATGCTATTATGTAAAAATGTGAATGTGTAACCAATGTGATTCTGCAATTCGTATTTGGGGAAAAAATGGGAGTTCATAACCCAATTGAGTCAAATGTATCAAAGATGATATATCATGAGCTTTGTAATGTTTGGAACAACCAATAGAAATAAATAAATAAATAACGGTTTAAAATTGAGTGGGAAGAAATCAGCTAAAAATGGGTTGAGATGCATTCATTTTGCTAAGCAAAACTTTGTTTTGTTTAGTTGTAACTATCACAAATTTATTTTACCAGGAAATTGGCTTTTGAAAATGCACATAAATTGAGATTAAAGGATAATTCACCTACCTTCTTGAAAAATTCATAGCATTTCCTATATTTTTCAAATTTTCTTTTTTTCGTGAATATTTTGTCATGGACCAGGTCTAGTCTTAGGCTATTCTTCCAGAATACTACCTCATCTGATAAATTCGTACAATCTGTTGGATTGTTGTTTTCACCTTTTATTTAATAGTTTCTAGCTGATAATGTGTATTTTCTTTATCTTTATTTGTACGTATATACCCAAGAATATCTTTGCATTTTATGTTTTACTGGGGAAGAGACTGATCAAAAGCTCTTTGTTATATGTATCAACAATCAGACATTTAGAGCACGCAATTATTCTTAATTTTGCATGAAAATATCTTTGTACTATTTTCTTATACAGATTTAGAATTATTAATATGTCCCTACTGTAATAAGTAATTACTTACAAGAAGAATTAACAATTGACTTTATATTAATTATGAATATGAAAAGTACTAAAATAAGGATTTGGCAATTAATACACAATTGATAGAAATTGAAATCACAAGAAAGCCATTTAAAATGTCAGTGCATATGGTCCTTAAATAATAGGTAATTCAAAAAACTTTTTTTTAATTCATAAGATTTAATATGCCGTATTACAGCTTAATGTGATATAAAACCTTAAATTATCAGTATTGATAAAAAAGAATGATACCTGTTTATTTAAATATGTTTATTTGATTTTCACTGTAAGATGTTAATTCTGGAAGGCTTGAGAATTAAGAAAGTTTTGGTCTATATTATTTTTAACAGGCTAATCAAAGTACTTTTAAATATATATATATATATATATATATATATATATATATATATATATATATATATATATATAAAACATGTAATGCATATGCATGAATATAGATACATATGTATAAAAATGTATTTTAATATATCTATCAGGTGATTATAATTATTAAATTTTCTCAAGAAAAAAACAATGACTATAAAAACAGTCTTAAATTTAAATTTCATAGCATACTACTGTTTGTAATGACATGAGAGAAAAACAGATATGAAAGGAAAACGAAAAAGGAAGAGAGAGAAGGGGGAAAATGAGGAAGAAAGTGAGTAAAGATGAGGGAGAGGCGTGTTCGATGTAAAGATAAAAGTGGAGGGGCTGGGTTTGTGGTTCAGTGGTAACATGCTTTTCTAGCATGTGTGGGACACTGGGTTCTATTCTAAGCACCACATACAAATAAACAAAATGAAGGTCAATCACAACTGAAAAAATAAAAAATAAAAAAGTAGAAATATTAGCAAAACTCCAAGCTTTTATGAATGTTAAATTTAAAAAAAAAAATTATGTAACATAGCCTTATGTAATTTCTAGACTATCCAAAAGAGTCATTAAATGTTAGATTATTAGTGCAATAACTAAAAATCCATTGCTCTTTCCTCAACATTCTGTGGCATGCTAGTGGTAAAATAAATTCTATTATAACACCAAAAAAAATCTAATATTTCTATAGTAACTGACCCAGTTTAATATCAAGGCTAGCAGATTCCTATGGGACATGATGTGTATTTTGACATTCATTTTTATTCAACACTGGAACATTACTATTTCTTCAGTTTATGCACATCATAGGATATATATTTCATCCACAAGTTCGCTAATTTATACGCATTTGTTTCACTTTCAGTCACTTCCTGCTTCAGAACACATGTATTTCTTATGTTTCTTGACTGCTCTTTTCATGAGACTTCTTTCCAAACACATTATTGTCGATTTCCATTATCACATTTGAAGCAAAACTCACACACCCGTATGATAAACCAAACCCTAATATTACCATTAGATGTACAACTAGCTGGAATGAATGATTGTATATCAATATAAGATTTCTTACTTAGTTTCAGAAATCAATTAAATCCATTATTTAAAGTGGAACCAGTTATATTATTTATTCACAGTATGGTCTTTTCATGCATTATCTCTATATTCATAGACACAGGGTACACCTCTTTGTACCCCCAATACTAATTTATACGTCTTCAAAATATTGCTCCCAGAAATGGTGGAAGAAATGCACATGTCACCTGATTTACATATACATTTTATCACAGTAATATTCTGGACACAAACAGCAAAGGTGACACTTATGATTTTACCAAACCTAAATGGAAAGTGAAGATGGATTACTAAAAACATCCATGTCCAGGTTGCCTAATGCTCTCAAATGTGAATCCTATTCTTGACTACATATTTGTTTCTTCCTAAGATTATATATTCAACCTCAAGCCCCTTGAAAATGTCTAATCTTATCACTCACTTTATCATTTGCCTGATTTCCTAATGTCTCTATTGATATCTGCTTTCCTACATATTTTCCCCAGATTATCACTGTGACTGACTCTTCACATGTGCTCACATTTACATTCAATCTCTACCAGAAGCCCTATTGCTAAAGAACTTTTGGTCCAAATGCTATACTCACTATTCGTTCTAAACCTACCGACTATCTTTCTAATAATACCGACTATCCCTTTTTGTCTAGAAGTTCTCTTTGACATTCCATCATTCAAGGTACAAAGTCCTATGCCATTGAACATCGATTTATCTGAGACATTTCTGCAGAACATAATTCAAAGCTAAGTATCCCAATCAAGGGCCCAATGCCCTTCTGGGCTTCAAATCTTACCTAGATTACTGTTTTCATTCTTATATTTCACTTTTACATTCTTGTAAATATTACAGGTTCCCATTACCATTATTCATCCCGCAGAATGATTCAAATCGAACTTTTATTAACCGTAACCATACACTCTTCCCTCAATCAAACTTTACAGAAGAGCAGAGACAGAGTTGCTTTTACAATACAGGAATGTAGGGGTTCTTAAACCTGCTGAGATCCTCAAAGGTCCATGCAGAAATGATCCCTGGAGAAGATGTAGGCAGCTATGAAGGAGTTGAGAGAGCAAGAGTCATCTTGCATGGCAAACCCCCTTGTCAGGATGAAGGGATGTGTCTGAATCAGTCTCTCTATTCTAAATGTAAAGAAGATGGACCAAACCAGGCCTGTGTGGGGAGATGTTCCCAGGCGCCTATGTTTGATATACCATTCTATCTTGTGAAATTGTCACCGAAAGTAGGGGCAGCCTCTATCTCATGGGACCCTTGGAAGCAAATGTTAAATCAAAGTGATTGCCAAGGTAGTGACCTCATGCAGTTCCTGAAGAAAGTGACCTACCTCACTTCCTTGGTGATGTAACTCTCTGAACTTGGAATCCAAGATGCCAGGCTCCCAGAGCCAGTCCCAGTCCCAATCCCAGTGGGCTCACTTGTTTGGATGTACCAAGGACAGAGTCAGTATTTCTTGGTATCTACTGATGTGAGGATTGCCAAATGCCAGGACAGATCTGAAGAGGGGCCTTTCCTGAGAAAGCAGGTAGTGGCTCACCGCTGGCTCCTGAGAACTTCACAGAGTTGGCAAAGGAGACAGATCTGAGACATGACAGGACATTTCATTGGAACATAATATGGCCCAACAGACAGAGGACACTCCAGATAGTCAGAGACATACTTGCGGGAATTAGATGCCTTTGTGAGTGTGAGTGTCAGTTTGTGGTTTGTCTCATATTCTGAGAATAGGTAGGAAAGACAGTTTGTTTGGTTTGGAATAGACTGTTTCTAGTAAGTTTGTTGACAAGGTGAGTGATTCTATATCTGTGTATCCCACTGTGTCCGTGGTTGTAGACATTAGAAAAGAGAATGCATCAATGGATATGTCCTGTCTAGTAGAAAGCTTCCCAGCATTCATCCTGCCCAATTTATGAATGAACTGCAGCTTGCCTTATGGATGGACAACACCTACTATCTTCCTAAGTTTCTGTTTTCTTCCTGAATTCTGGCCACTCTGCAGAATAGGCTCATGGTTTTGTGTCCAATATATGTACCACCTCCAAGCTCTGTGACATGCCCATGTACTGGATAGCAGTAAAGAATGGGAACATCTCAGAAAACTCAGATATCAGTGTGACCAGGAAATTCTCAGTGGAGAAACCCTGCTTTGGGCCATTCTCTTACCTATGTTTCTGTTGCCCTGAATGTCAGGAAGGTCTTTGCCTCAGGCCACCTCTTTGTGAAGCCTGAAGAAAACAGTTTTCAAATGAAAATGAATGGCCATCTCCTGTGGCTCTTTGCTTAATTTCTTTGGAAAGGGATGTGTCTTAATCAGCCTCTTGGACCTGTGTGAGGTTGTGGCTTAGATTCTCAGCACCTGATGGATCTAAAGAAAGATCCCATGTGTGCATCCAAACCAAAATGGCAAAAAGATCCGTTATGGTAGATGAAGTGTCTTGCCTTCCTTTGTTAGGTTCCTGACCTACATCAAGTGAGAATAGGGATCCTTTGGGTCAAATGAAATCTTCAAAGCCCTAAAGAAGTGCTTGGGTTTTCTCATTATTCCAAATCACATAAAGAATCTATACCTGACAGGCAGTAGGCTTCAAAATGGAGAAGCAGAGCAGTATTAACTGCAGTCCTATTTTATCACTCCTGCTTCAAATGCAGGGTGTCCAGGCCCCCATGACTTTAGGCAAATTAGGGGTAAGAGAGCTTATTTTGGACACTAACACATACCCCACTAGACTCTGACTACTAATCCTAACATGATGGAGAATAATAACCAAAACAGAATAGAAATACAAGCAGTTCAGAGGAGTCATGTTGTATAATTGGACTTGCCTTTTGCATTATATAGGGTAGGAATTATAAATCTAGTCAATTTTTAATTAAAACAGTTCTCCATGTGTTTTTAAAGTTAACAAATATGTGAATTCCTCTCTCCCTTTCTCTGTGGGCTATTCAGCACATGTGTTTTTATATGCACGTATAGAATCCTACCTGGTATCACATGTACATACTTGACAGGTTGCTGACTTGGCAGATGCAAATTGTGAAAAGAGATCACTCCTCTTAATGCTGTTGGAACTGAAAATTCAAACTATTGGTGACCTTCCTAGCTGAACAAAATTATATATAAATCCATGTTCAGTAAAAAGTATATTTTGGGATGTGTGGATTATATATATTTCATGATAAATTTTGATTGGCATATATATTGCTACTTTTTAATGTCTGTGTGAGTGTGTGTGTGTGTGTGTGTGTGTGTGTGTGTATATATATATATATATATATATATATATATATATATATATATATATACACTCTCCAGATTTTTGAAAAAATGAAATATATGTGTCTTATTATACACTCCCTAAATTTATTCATGTTCATTAATGTGGATTTATTATCAACTTTTCACAAGATTATTCTCAGAAATATTCATCCACCTGAAATACATATTTGTTTCCTAGTACTGAAAACTAACTTCAGTGAATGATGCATACAAATCCTAATATTTCTACAGTTACTGACCAAGTTTAAGATCAATGCAAGTAGATTCCTATGGGACATGACATGTATTTTGATGTTCATTTTTTTTCAACACTGGTACATTACTATTTCTTCAGTTTATGCACATCATAGGATATATATTTCATCCACAAGTTCGCTAATTTATATCAATTTGTTTCACTTTCAATTACTTCCTGCTTCAGAACACATATATTCCTCCATGTTTCCTAACTAGTCTTTTCATGAGACTTCTTTACAAACACATTATTTTCGATTTCCATAATTACTTTTGAAGAAAAACTCACACACCCTTAATGACAAACCATAACCCTAATATTACCATTAGATGTATAACTGATAGGAATGAATGACTGTGTATCAATATAAGATTTCTTATATATTTTAAGATATCAATTTAATCCATTATTTAAAGTGTAATCAGTTATATTATTTATCCACAGTATCATCTATTCATGCATTATCTCTATATTCATAGACACAGGGTACACCTCTTTGTACCCGCAATACTAATTTATACATCTTCAAAATATTGCTCCCTGAAATGGTGGAAAAAATACTTATGTCACCTGATCTACATATACATTTTATCACAGTACTATTTTGGATACAAAATGCAAAGATCACACATATGTTTGTACAAAAGCCTAAATTGAATGGGAGCATGGATTACTAAAAACATTGATGTCTAGGTTGCCTAATTCTCTCAAATGTCCATCCTATTGGTGACTACATATTTGTTTCTTTGAAGATTATATAGTGAATATCAACCCTGTTAAAATGTCTAATCCTATCACTCATTTTATACTTTGCCTGATTTCCTACTGTCTCTATTGATGTTTCCTTTCCTACATTTTTTCCCCAGTTTACCTATGTGACTGACTCTTCACATGTGCTGACATTGACATTCATTCTATTACCGAAACCCTATTGATAAAGAACTTTTGGTCCATATCCTGTACTCACACTTCTTGCAAAACCTACTGACTATCTTCCTAATCCTATGGACTATCCCTGTTTGAGTGGATGTTCTTTTCTACAATCTATCATCCAAGGTACAAGGTCCTATGTCATTGATTATCGATTTATCTGAGACATCACTGCAGAACGTAATTCAAAGCTAAGTATCCCAATCAAAGGCCCAATGCCAATATGGACTTTAAATCTTACTAAATTTCTGTTTTCATACATATTTTTCAACTCTATATTCTTATATATATCACAGATTCCCAATACCATTATTCATCCAGCAAAATGGTTCCTAACCCAAAACAAACATGTAATTAATCCTAACCATAACTGTTCCCTCAATCTACCTTTATAAAAGAGCAGGGACAGAGTTGGTCTTACAATACAGGAAAGTAGGGGATTGTCCACCTGCTGAGAACCTCAAAGGTCCATTCAGAATTGATCCCTGGAGAAGATGTAGGCAGGTATGAAGGTCCTGAGAGATCAAAAGTCATCTTCCATGGCAAACAACCTGGTCAGGATGAAGGCTTTTGTCTGAATCAGCCTCTCTCTTCTTAATGTAGATAAGATGGACCAAATGAGGCCTGTGTGGAGAGCTGTTCCCGGGTGCCTATGGTTGATATACCATTCTAACTTGTGAAAGTGTCACAGAAATACGGTCAGCCTACATGTCATGGGAACCTTGGATGCATGTGTTAGGACAAACTGGTTGCCAAGGCAGTAACCTCATTCAGTTCCTGAAAGAAGTTACCTCACCTCACTTTTTTGGTGATGACACTTTCTGAACTTGGGATCCAGGAAGCCAGGCATCTAGAGCCTGTCTCAGTCCCAGGCCTAGTGGTCTCACTTGTTTGATTTAACAAGGACAGAGTCAGTCTTTCTTGGTATCTACTGATGTGAGGATGGACAAATGACAGGAAAGCTCTGAAGAGGGGCCTTTCCTGACAAAGAAGGTAGTGGCTCACTGCTGGCTCCTGACAACTTCACAGAATTGCCCATGGACACCAGATGTGAGATAGGAGAGGCTATTTGGGGGAACATAATATGGCCTATCAGTCAGAGAACACTCCGGATAGTCACAAACCTACTTGGAGGAAGGAGGTGCTTATCTGGCTGTGGGTGTGGGTTTGTGGTTTTTTTCTCATGCTCTGAGAATATGTCCGAAAGTCGGTTTGTTTGGTTTGGAGTAAAGTGTTTCCAGAAAGTCGTATGAAAAGGCGAGTGTTTCTATGTCTGTGTATCTCACTGTGTCCATGGTTGTAGACATTAGCAAAGAGAATGCATCAATGGATGAGTCTTGTCTAGTAGAAAGCTTCCCAGCATTCATCCTTCCCAATTTATGAATGGACTGCGTCTTGCCTTATGGATCGGCAACACCTGCTATATTCCTAAGTTACTGTTTGCTTCCTGAATTCTGGCCACTCTCCAGAATAGGCTCATGGTTTTGTGTCCAAGATATGTACCACCTCCAAGCTCTGTGACACGGCCATGTATTGGTTAAATGAAGGGCATGGCGAGCATCTCAGAAAACTCAGATATCAGTGTGACCAGTAAAGACTCAGTGGAGAAACCATGCTTTGGGCCTTTTCCTTACCTATTGTTCTTTTGCCCCTTGACCTTGTGTAATTCTGTGGCTTAGATTCTCTGAACCTGATGGATCTAAAGAGAGATCCCATGTATGCATCCAAAAGCAAAATGTCCAAAAGAGCAATCATTGTGGATGAAGTCTCTCTCCTTCCTTGGTAAGGTTCCTGACCTCCATCAAGTGAGAATAGGGCTCCTTTGGGTCAAATAAGTTCTTCAAAGCCCTGCAGATTCTAGCCCATAGGTGACTGGGTTTTCTCATGACTCCAATTCACATGAAGAATCTAAATCCCACCATCAGTAGGCCTCAAATTTAAGAAGCAGAGCAAAATAAACGGCAGGCCTATTTGATCACTCTTAGTTCACAGGAAGGGTGTCCAGGCCACCCTGACTTTAGGCAAATGAGGGGCAAGGGAGCTTATTTTGGACACTGTCTTGGGCTGCACCCCTCACGGAAACCTCCAGCCAGAGGTTATGATGAGTGTCTGTATGGAAGAAAATGAGGGCCATGTGGGAGTGTTTTGGTTTTAATTATAGTCATTTTTGTGGCGGTTAGTAGAGATGACATGGTCCACCTTGGCTTGAACTTTGGTGGGATTCCGCATAAAGACTGAGTTCTCGTACTGAACTCACAGAAGTATTGCCATGAATAGTGTTGGAATTTTAGGAGGCCACGCACGATAGTCGCCCTTGGAAACTGAGATCTAGGCCCAGGGTAGCTATTCACAGAGCACTGGAAATCTCAGCCAGGATATCACATGATTTTATTCTGAAAAACTTGGCAACCATTGTTGAGAGTCAAAACACACATGGACCTCACATTGTAGACCTCAATTTTCAAGGATTCATGTGACCTTTTGGCCACTCTTTGGGAAGCCTTTCCTGTGAGACATCTCCAGATATTTCATTGAAATGAGCTTCCTCACCATTTAATAGTTCCAGAATGCCTCCAACTTCATCCTTGAAAAATGGCTAGGTCAATATATCATGAAATTTTTAAAATTCCCGTGACAAGTTGGCACTGGAGATTCTTTGAATATCTTGTGGCTGATCATGAGAATAACAGTCAGTGCCTTGATTGACTGGTTTTCATAAAAATTGTGCAGAACAGAGATGCCAGGAAGTTGGAGCCTCCTGAGGAGTGGGCCTAGAGCAGTGGTGGGCAGGTGTGTGATAAAACATCTGCGGTGTGGTCATGTGGATCTGCCTTTGGCTTCCAAATTGCTTGTGACTGATATGGTGGAGCCAGCAGTCCCTTCAATGTAAAGGCATCTTGTTATATGCAGAGGTTTTAGGGAAATATTAAGAATCAGGTTGCTATGGTCAAGGGGGCAACTATGTGGGATATAAGCCTGTTTGGTGCATTCTCCTGCAGACCCTGACCCACCACACGTGACAGAACTCCCTCACGCACAGAGTAACAGTTGAATTCTTTGTATTTCGTGAAACAAATACCAAAATCCCAGTGCAGCACCAAGAAACAACACGAAAAGTGGAGAATGACCAAATAGCTTCACAGGCCCATGTGGATACACTTAGCCGCCCGTGTCCACAGTTTACCTACAAAGAGAGTATTCAGCACTGCTGACTCATGTTCAGTGGAAAATAAGAAACCATGTCCTCCAGGTCACATAGATGAAGACCCTGATTTGATGGTCTCACTACAAACGAAGCTGAAGCTCCCGACAACAACATATATTCCAAGTGCCCAACCTCAGAGGCAGTTTCTCAAGAAGTCTTTAGGCCAGCAGAGCTCCATGTTTTTGGAATGATTACACTGTCCCTTACTTTTGGAATCTCCTCTACCTCCTCCAAGATTGTGAACTCCTGAGCATATTCCATTCCAGATATTTATTCACAGATTTTCTAACTCTTCTCTTCTAATTGTGTCTTACTCTGGGCGATTGTAATGTCAAGGCATTGTTCTGGATGAGAGTGGGAAGATTTTTGTGTATCACATATTTACATACACATTGGATTCATTTTCCAATTTTCCTTTCAAAATACTGAATACCTCACACTAACACCTACCCTACTAGACTCTGACAACTAATCCTAATAAGGTGGAGAAAAATAAACCAAAATAATAGAAATGCAAGCAGTTCAGAGAAGGCATGGTGTATAGTGGAATTGCCTTTTGCATTATTTAGGGTAGGAGTTATAAATCTAGTCAATTATTTGTTAAAATATTTCTCCATGTGTTTTAAAGTTAACAAATATGTGAATTCCTGTTTCCCTGTCTCTGTAGCCTATTCAGCACATGTATTTTTACATGCAATTATAGAATCTTACCTGATACCACACGTACATTCTTGTGAAGTGGCTGACTTGGCAGATACAAATTTTAAGAGATCACTCCTCCTAAGCGCTTTAGAACTGAAAATTCAACCTATGCGTGAGCTTCCTAGTTGAACAACATTATACATAAATCCATGTTAAATAAAATAAATATTTTTGGATCTCTGGATGATATAAATTTCATGGTGAATTTCCTATAGCATATATTATGCTATTTTTAATGTCCGTGTGTGTTTGTGTGTGTGTATGTGTGTGTGTGTATATATATATATATATATATATAT
Source organism: Callospermophilus lateralis (assembly GCF_048772815.1). Lineage (NCBI taxonomy): Eukaryota > Metazoa > Chordata > Mammalia > Rodentia > Sciuridae > Callospermophilus > Callospermophilus lateralis. The sequence goes on from NW_027513923.1 coordinate 25,668, forward strand.
ATATATATATATATATATATATATATATATATATATATAAATTCTCCAGATTTTTCAAAATATGAAATATGTGTCTTATTATAAACTCCCTTAACTCATTCATATTCAAGTATGTGGATTTATAATCAAATTTTCTCAAGAGTATTCTCAAAATATTCATTCTCCTGATATACATATTTGTTTCTTAGTACTGAAAACTAACTTTAATGAATGGTGCATACAAATCCTAATATTTCTACAGTAACTGACCTAGTTTAACATCAATGCAAGTAGATTCCTATGGGACATGATGTGTATTTGGATGTTCGTTTTATTCAACACTGGTACATTACTATTTCTTCAATTTATTCACATCATGGGATATATATTTCATCCACAAGTTCGCAAGTTTATAGGCATTTGTTTCACATTCAATTATTTTCTTCTTCAGATCACATGTATTCCTCCATGTTTCTTGACTGGTCTTTTTATGAGACTTCTTTCCAAACACATTATTTTCGATTTCTAGGATCACTTTTGAAGCAATACTCACACACCTTTCATGATAATCCATAACCCTACTATTACATTTAGATGTATTACTGGTTGAAATGAATGATATTATATGAATACAAGATTTCTTATAATATTTTATATATTAATTCAATGCATTATTTAAAGTGGGAACAGTTAAATTATTTATTCAAAATGTGGTCTATTCATGCATTATGTCTATATTCATGGACACAGGGTACACCTCTTTGTACCCCCAATACTAATTTATAGCTCTTGAAAACCTTACTCCCAGAAATGCTTGAAGAAATGCTCATGTCACCTGATCCACATATACATTCTATGACAGTAATATTCTGGACAAAAAATGCAAAGGTCACACTTATGATTGTACCAAAGCCTAAAAGGAAAGTGAACATGGATTACTAAAAGCATCCATGTCCAGGTTTCCTAATGCTCTCAAATGTCAATCCTAATGGTCACTGCATATTTGTTTCTTCTTAAGATTATATATTCAAACTCAACAGTGTACAAAATGTCTAATCCTATCACTCACTTTATACCTTGCCAGATTTTTTAAAGTCTCTATTATTATCTGCTTTTCTACATATTTTTCAAAGTTCATCATTGTGACTGAATTTTCATATGTGCTGACATTTACATTCACTCTCTAACTGAAACCCTATTGCTAAAGAAATTTCCGTCCAAATCCTGTACTCACTCTTCTTCCTAAACCTACCGACTATCTACCTAATCCTACCGACTATCCCTTTTTGACTGGATGTTCTCTTCCTCATTCAATCATCCAATGTACAAGGTCCTATGCCATTGTAAATGGATTTATCTGAGACATCTGTGCAGAACCTAATTCAACACTACGTATCCCAATCATGGGCCCAATGCCCTTCTGGGCTTCAAATCCTAGATTTCTGTTTTCATACATATATTTTACCAATATAATTTAATAAATATCGCAGGTTCCCAATACCATTATTCATCGCTCAGAATGATTCCTAACAAAATCGAACCTGTTATTACCCAAACCATACACTGTTCCCTCAATCTAACTTTGTAGAAAAGCAGGGACAGAGTTGGCCTTACAATGCAGGAGTGTAGGGAAACTTCCACCTGCTGAGAACCTCAAAGGTCCATGCAGAAATGATCCATGGAGAAGATGTAGGCAGCTATGAAGGACCTGAGGGAGGAAAAGTCAACTTCCATGGTAAACAACCTGGTCAAGATGAAGGGATGTGTCTGAATCAGCCTCTTTCATCTTAATGTAGAGAAGATGGACCAAACCAGGCCTGTGTGGAGAGCTGTTCCCGGGTGCCTATGGTTGATATACCATTCTAACTTGTGAAAATGTCAGAGCGAGTAGGTGCATCCTCCATCTCATGGGACTCTTAGAAGCAACTTTTAGGACAAAGTTGTTGTCAAGGCAGTGACCTCATTTAGTTCCTGAAGGAAGTGACCTCACCTCACTTCCTTGATGAAGGAACTCTCTGAACTTGGGATACAGGAAGTCAGGCACCCAGAGCTAGTCCCAGTTCATGTCCCAGTGTTCAAACTTGTTTGGATTTTCCAAGGACAGAGACAGTGTTTCTTGGTACCTACTGATGTGAGGATAGCCTAATGCCAGGAAGGTCTGAGGAGGGGCCTTTCCTGAGAAAGAAGGTACTGGCTCACCGCTGGCTCCTAACAGCTTCACAGAGTTGGACACGGAGACCAGATCTGAGACAGGACAGCCCATTATGGGGGAATATATTATGGCCCACCAGTCAAAGGTCACTCCATATTTTCACAGACCTACTTGGGGGTCTGTGTGGGTGTGGGTGTGGGTGTGGGTTTGTCATTTTGTCTCATGTTCTGAGAATAGGTAGGAAAGTCGTTTTGTTTGTTTTGGTGTGAAATGTTTCTAGTAAGTCTTTGGACAAGGCGAGTGTTTCTATGTCTGTGTATCCCACTGTGTCCGTGGTTGTAGACATTAGAATAGAGAGTGCATCAATACATATGTCCTATCTAGTAGAAATCTTACCAGCATTCATCCTGTCCTTTTTATGAATGGTCTGCGGCTTGCCATATGGATCGGCCACTCCTAATATCTTCCTAAGTTCCTATTTTCTTTCTGAATATTGGCCAAACTCCAGAATAGGCTCATGGTTTTGTGTCCAAGATATGTACCACCTTTAAGCTCTGTGACATGGCCATGTACTGGATAGCTGAAGGCAATGGTGAGCATCTCAGAAAACTCAGATATCAGTGTGACCAGGAAAGTCTCAGTGGAGAAACCCTGCTTTGGGCCTTTTGCTTACCTATTGTGTTATTGCCCTGAATGTCAGGAAGGTCTTTGCCTCAGGCCACCCCTTTGTGAAGACTGAAGAGATTTCAAATGGAAATGAATGGGCATCACCTTTGGCTCTTGGCTTAATTGCTTTGGAAAGGGATGTGTCTGAATCAGCTTCTTGGCCCTGTGTGAGGTTGTGGCTTAGATTCTCAGCACCTAATGGATCTAAAAAAATCCCATGTGTGCATCCAAAACCAAGATAGCCAAAAGAGCAGTTTTTGTGGATGAAGTCTCTCACCTTCCTCTGTAAGGTTCCTGACCTCCATCTTTGAGAATAGTGATCCTTTGGGTCAAATGAGTTCTTCAAATCACTACAGAAGCTAGGCCATAGGTGCTTGGGTTTTCTCATGACCCCAATTAACATAAGGAATCTAAACCCCACAGTCACTAGGCCACAAAATGGAGAATCAGAGCAGTATTAAGGGCAGGCCTCTTAGATCACTCCTTGTTCGCAGGAAGGGTGTCCCTGCTACACTGACTTTAGGCAAATGGGAGAAAGGGACCTTATTTTGGATACTGTCTTTGGCTTTGGCCCTCATGGAAACCTACAGCCTGAGGTTATGATTAGTGTCTATATGGAAGAAGATGAGGGCCATGTGGGAGTGTTTTGGTTTTAATTGTGGTCATTTTTGTGGCCGTTGGAAGAGATGACTGAGGCCACCTGGGCTTGAACAGTGGTGTGATTCCCCTTAGAGACTGAGTTATGGAACTGACCTCAAAGAAGTATTGCCATGTTTTGTGATGGGATTTTAGGAGGCCACACATGAGAGTTGCCCTTGGAAACTGAGATCAAGGCCCAGGGTGGCTTTCCACAGAGCACTGGGAATCTCAGGAAGGATATCACATGATTTTATTCTTAAAGAATTGGCAGCCATAGTTGCAAGTCAAAACACAAAAGGATCACACATTGTAGACCTCAAACGCCTGGCTTAATGTGACCTTTTAGCCTGTCGTTGGGAAGCATTGCCTGTTAGAATTCTCCAGAGATTTCATTGAAATGAGCTTCCTCTCCATTTAATGGTTCCTGAATGAATTAAACCCCACAGTGCCTCAAACTTCATCCTTGAAAAAAGGCTAGATAAATACCATTAAATTTTTGAAATTCTCATGAACAGGTGTCAGTGGAGAACCTTTGGATGTCTTATAGATGATCATGAGTGTACCAGACAGTGCCTTGATTTACTGGGTTTCATGAAAATCGTGTAGAACAGAGATGCCAGTAATTTGGAGCCCGATGAGTATTCGGCCTAGAGCAGTGGAGTGTAGGTGTTTGTTAAAACATCTGTGATGGGGTCATGTGGATCTGCCATTGGCTTCCAAATGGTTTGTGACTGACATGGTGCAGCCCCCATACCCTTGTATGTAAAGGCATCTTGTTATACGGAGAGGTTTCAGGGCAATGTTTAGAATCAGATTTCTATTGTCAAGGAGGCAAGCTATGTGGGATAGAAGCCTGGTTGGTGCACTCTCCTGCAGACCCTTAACCAACACACGTGACAGAACTCCCTCCAGCACTCTGTCCTAGTTGACCTCCTCGTATTTCATGAAGCAAATACCAAACTCCCAGTGTAGCTGCAAGAAACACCATGAAAAGTAGAGGAAGACCAAATGGCTTCAAAGTCCACACTGGGAGACACTTTGCCCCCAAATGGCAACAAATTACCTACAAAGAGAGAATTCAGCCCTGCTGCCTCATGTTTATTGGAAAAAAAGAAACCATGTGCTCCAGGTTACACAGAAGCAGACCCAGATTTGATGGTCTCACTACAAAGGAAGTTAAAACTCCTGACAACAACATATATTTCAAGTGCCCAACCTCAGAGGCAGTTTCTCAAGAAGTCTTTAGGCCAAGAGAGCTTCATGTTTGTGGAGTTTTTACCATGTACCTTACTTTTCGAAACACCTCTACCACCTCCAAGGTTGTTAACTACTGAGCATTTTCCATTCCAGATGTGTATTCACAGATTTTCTAACTCTTCTCCTCTTATTGTGTCTTACTTGGGGTGAAGGTAATGTCAAGGCATTGTTCTGAATGAGAGTGGGAAGACTTTTGGGTAGCATATATTTGCATACACACTGGATTCATTTTCCAATTTTCTATTCGAAATACTGAATCCCTGACTGTCAGAGGTAGAAGGAATTCTCCTTCAAAGAATAGCCTGACACTTACAAGAAACAGCCACCAGGAGACATCCTGTCTGGGAGACATCCTGTAGCCATCTGTCTCCCTGAGACATCCTGTGCCCATCTGTCTTTCTGAAACTTCCTGAGGTTATCTCACCTTGTGAAGACATCTAGGAAGTGCTGATAAGAGAGATTTCCCACATCCAGCATACAAATACCCCTGTGTTAACAATAAAAGTTTGCAGCTTGATCAGAACTCCTGTCTTGCTGTCATCTCTCGTGTCTCTTGTCCCTTCATTCCTCCCTATCTAGGTTCGCTGCCCACGTTGATGTGTCCTGCCGGCCGGGACATCTGGCGCCCACTGACTGGGGCTCGAGCTTTTGATTGAGGGGGACCCCGTCCTCCTGGAAGATTTGGTCAAGCGGAGCTTACAATAACCGCAGAAGACACCACCGAGAGACAGATCCAGGAGGAGGGTGGGGATGACACACGGTGATTGACCCACCATGGGGCAGGCAGTTTCGTCACATGATTTGTTTTTGTCAGGCTACAAGGAGTCCTTCCAGACATGGGGGCGCGTATTAAGAAAAAAGACTTAAATTTTTTTTCTTTTCACACATAAGAGAGCAGTGTCCATGGTTTCCTCTTGAAAGGACCATTGATGGTAAAAGATGGCTTAGAGTAGGAGGCTGTTTAAAAGATTATTATGAATCCTTTGGCCCAGAAAAAGTGCCTGTTCCCACCTTTTCTTACTGGAACTTAATTAATAGAATTCTTAAAAGTTCACCCTTTGACAATGGTACCTTAAAAGTTGTCAAGGTTTGGAAAGAGACTATGCAAATACTTCTCATATCCCCTCGGCATGCCCATCATTTAGTATAGACATAGACCCTTCTCAGGCTCCCCAGGACCGTGGGAACCTTCCTGGTCCCCCTCAAAATACCACCCTAATGAATAAGGCTCCAATGATTACCAACTGCCTTTATCCAGTTTTAAATACCGGAGACTCATTGACCCCTGTAGAGGAGGCTACCTTGGAGAAGGAAGCAGCTCGCTACCATTCAGAAGACCCTCCACCTCTCAAGACCCTGCCACAGCCTATAGGACTTACACATCCACCTCCCTCCTATATCCCTCCTGCCTTTTGTGCTCTGGCCCTTCAGGGAACAAATGCCCCCCCCCCGATATTTTCTTCCCACTTCCCTTGCCTAAACTGGCTCATTTGTGAGCATCCTTTCAACATACACAGGAACAGATCCAACCTTTAAAAGAATTAAGATCCCTTCACTCTGAGCTCTCTTCATTAGCCTTAGGTATGGAGTCAAAGCAACTGGCCTACAGTGGTCTAATACAAAGGCGAAGCCACTCCATTGACCTGTGCTCGCCTTCCCAGTCACCACCAGTCTGATAGATAAGCCTGCCCAGGCTGAGGTCAAAGAATTAGACGAGGATAAAGAGGAGGAAGCGGGGAAATGGATTAAGGAGATCAGGACTCAGAGGATGAGGAGTTCAGCCCTAGGCAGGCAGGAACGCAGAGTCTACAAAAAATTAATCCTGCATTTTCCTGAAAAACTTAAAAAGGCTTGTGCTCACTATGGCCCCATTGCACCCTACACGTTGGCTTTATTAGAAAGCCACAGCACACAATGACTTACTCGCAATGATTGGAAATTTTTAGACCAAGCTACCCTCAGTGCCAGAGACTTCCTGTTATGGAATGCAGATTTCAAAGAGCACTGTCGGGAAACTGCTCAAAAAATTTTAACTAAGGCCTTCTCTAAATCCAGGACTTATGTTAAACTAGTGGGCAATGAGCCTTTTGACAATAAAACTAAACAGGCACATTTCCCTGCTGGACTTTTGATGCAGATTCAGATGGCTGGCTTACATGCTTGGAGACACCTCCCTCAAAAGCCTCGGCTACCACTTCCCTGGCAAAAATTTGACAAGGGCCCGACGAGCCTTATAGCGACTTTGTTCCCCGGCTTAACCTAGCTGTGGAATGCTTGCTTGGACCAAGCGAAAGCAAAAGCGCTTTTGTAAAACATCTTGCCTTTGAAAACGCCAACCCGGCATGTCAGGATGTTCTTCAACCACATAAGGATAAAGGGAAACTTTCTGACTTTATTAGACTCTATGCAGGGGTAGGTGCAGCCCATGCCATGGGTCTTGCCCTAGGTGCCACCTTTACCAAGACCTTTCACAATCCTGGCTCACGTACTTGCTTTACTTGTAAACAACCTGGCCATTTTGCAGGCAAGTGTCCGACAGGCAAAAAAAGCCTAGGAATAGCGTCTCCTTCAACTGGGGCTATACTGCCCCAAGCTATCCTTTGCCCTAGATGTGGTAAAGGTCATCACTGGGACAGTGAGTGTAGATCTAAGACAAATGCCCTCAGACAGCCTATTTTTTCCTGCTTCTTGGGAAACTCCCTGCGGGGCCAGCCCCGGGCCACGACATCCCCCAGGACAAACCCAGGGGCAATAAGATTTGTTCCCTCCCAAACTCCCAACCTACCTCAAAATTCTTCTCCACAATTGCCTCCCTCCAACTAGCCACTCCAGGCAGCGCAGGATTGGACCTCTGTGCCACCACCGATACTATATTGGACTCAATGCAAGGACCCCAGATAATACCCACTGGAATTATGGGTCCCCCTCAATCTCATATGTGTGCCCTTATTTTTGGGAGAGCCTCTACTAACTTACATGGTGTTCAGGTCTTCCATGGCATTAATAATAATGATTTCACTGGAGAAAAAAATACTGGCCACAGCTATTAATGGAGTTGTGGCCATCCCAGCACGAACATGTCTTGCACAATTAATACTCCTTCCCTTGAATCCAGGAGGCACTTCCACCGCCCAAACCTACCGCAGGGGACTGCCTCCTTGGGCTGCTCTGATGTAAATTTGGTTCAACCCGTTTCTCACAAAAGACCCACAATTTCCTTACTTATTGAAGGAAAGGAATTCCAAGGAATTCTAGATACTGGAGCTGATGACACAATTATTTCTCAAAAATATTGGCCATCAGCTTGGACCCTCACCTCATCCTTGACTGACCTTAAAGGGATAGGACAGTCAAAAAATCCTCTGGTCAGCTCTACGGCTCTTAGCTGGACTTATAAAGAGGGTAATAAGGGAATTGTCACTCTTTTCGTTGTTCCTGACCTCCCTGTTAACCTATGGGCCCGAGATATTTTGAGTCAAATGGAAGTTATTCATGCCAGTCCCAATTCCATGGTAACTCATCAAATGCTTCATATAAATTTTGTCCCTGGTACAGGCCTTGGGAGACTGAGACAAGGACTGGTTGAGCCAATAAAACCCATACAAAAAACAAATACATATGGACTTGGGTATTCGGATTTTTAGTGTCGGTCTCTGACTCTCCTGTACCTCATGGAGATGAAATTATTTGGGAAACTCAGACTCTTGTGTGGGTGCATCAATGGCCACTTACCCAAGAAAATATGGAGGCTGCCTCCATGTTAGTGCAGGAACAGCTGGCAGCCGGCCATGTAGAGCCCTCAACCTCAACATCGAATACTCCAATTTTTGTTATCAAGTAAAAATCAGGCAAGTGGTGCCTTTTACAATATTTGTGTGCCATTAATAAAGCTATGTGCCCAATAAGAGCACTACAGCCAGGCATTCCCACACCAGTGGCTATTCCCAAAAACTATTGTAAAATGATTATTGAGTTAAAAGATTGTTTTTTTACCATTCCTTTACATCCTGCGGATAAACCCTATTTTGCCTTTAGTCTCCCTCGCATTAATTTTCAGGGCTCTATGCAGAGATTTCAATGGAAGGTTCTTCCCCAAGGTATGGCCAACAGCCCTAGTCTTTGCCAAAAATACATTGCTCAAGCAGTAGACCCTGTGAGAGAGCTATGGCCACAAATTTATATTTTACATTATATGGATGATTTGTTAATTGCTGCACCTAATAACCATGACCTTAATAATTGTTACTTGGACATTTACAAAATCCTCACTTCCTTGGGACAACAGATAGCTCCTAATAAGGTTAAAACACAGGACTGTTATACCTATTTGGGCCTTAAACTTCAAGATAATCAGATCCAAATTCCTAAGATACCACTATGGGTGGACCATCTTCAAAACCTTAATGATTTTCAAAAATTCCTGGGGAATATTCAATGGCTAAAAACATATTTAAAATTACCACCTTGTGTACTTTTGTCCCTTAATGATATTTTGAGAGGTGATTCCCGCCCCTCCTCCCCTCAAAAACTTACTCCCGAGGCATGACAGGCATTAAACCAAGTCACACAAGCCATTGCCAAACAGTTTTTTACAGAACATTCTTATAACCTTCCTCTGGTTCTGGTTATTTTACACACTCCTCATACACCCACAGGAATATTTTGGCAACGAAATACACATTTTAGAAATAAAGGCTGCCTTTGCTTTGGGTCCATTTACCCACCACATTCTCCAAGGTTATTACTGTTTTTCTTGCTCAGGTAGCTTCTATTATTTTTAAAAGTCATTTGCTATCTCGACAACATTTTGGCAAAGACCATGATAATATTTTAATTTCATATACTAAAGACCAAATCCAATTTTTACTACAGACGGAGGATGAATGGCGTATTGCCTTATCAGGCTTTTTGGGAACAATTGATAACCACCTACCCAATGACCCCCTTTTACATTTTGTCCAGTTACATCCATTTATTTTTGCCAAAATTACTCAAAAGGCTCCCATTCCTCAAGCCCTTACTGTCTTTACAGACAGTTCCAGTAATGGCCAAGCAGTCTTTGTTGTCAATAACCAGCCTAACACCTTTTATACTGTCTATCATTCAGCACAGTTTGTGGAATTGTTTGCAATAACACAAGTTTTTAAAACATTTTTTGATAATCCTGTTAATATTTATCCATACAGTGCCTACATTGCTCATTCTGTGCGCCTGCTTGAGATTTCACCCACCATTAAGGCTTCTTCCAATGTCGCCCATCGGTTTCACCAGCTTCAGCAGCTAATTCAGGCCAGACAACACCCATTTTTCTTAGGACACAGCAGGGCACACTCTGATCTTCCCAGCCCTCTAACACAAGGTAATGCCAAAGCTGATGCAGCAACTCGTTTCATCTTTCCAATTTTTGTTGGCTGCACTCAAAAGGCCACGGAGTTACACAATCTTCACCATCTAAATTCCCAGAACCTTCGATAACTATGTAAAATTACCAGGCAACAGGCACGAGAAATAGTAAAAGCATGCCCTGGTTGCCCTGTCTCCCTCCCCATTCAACACTTGGGAGTTAACCCCAGAAGATTACTGTCCAATTAGTTTTGGCAAATGGATGTTACTCATTTTTCTGAATTTGGAAAAACCAAATATGTACACGTTTCTGTAGATACCTTCAGTGGCCTTATTTTCGCATCACCACATTCTGGAGAGGCTATCAAAGATGTCCTTTCTCATCTTGTTTCAGCGTTTTCTGTAATGGGTAAACCAATACATTTTAAAAAAAGATAATTGTCCTGCATATACCAGTGCCAAGTTTAAACAGTTTTGTGCTACCTGGCAAATTTGGCATACTACTGGAATTCCATACAAGCCTCAGGCATTGTGGAACTTGCCCACCTTACCTAAAGACTTGGCTAACCCGCATTAATGCTTCTGTACTTGTATTTACCACTCACAGGCATCGCCTTAATCATGCATTATTTGCCCTTATTTTTCTTTCCCTAGACAATGAAGGTCATTTGGCTGCAGACTGACACAGGCAATCCTCGTCCAATTCTGTTCGCCCACCTGTTATGTGGCACAATCCCCTTACAAATAAATGGAAATGCCCAGGTCCTGTCCTCATCTGTGGACGAGGCTCAGCTTGTGTTTTGGACGAAGAGCAAGCAGCCCCAAGATGGTTACCAGAACGCCTGGTTAAACAGGTTAATGGCTTACGTCAACACGGGGATGGAGGCCCTCCCCCTGAGGACAAATTTTCCTCTTTTTCAGATGCAGCCAACAATCTGTGTGAGGATCCTACTTAAGGCACTTATGCTGAACAGGATTGTACACGGAGGCTTTGGCCCTCCACCTTCCAACATCATGGAGTACCTTTTTGGCCCTCCCTGTGAACGCAAGGGAGGATCTTGGACTCAGGCTCCCACTAGTTTGACCCAGACTGCTGACTGCGTGACTAAGGTGGCTTACCTCCGGGCCGAGGTTGACCATAAACTCAGAGGAGTTCATCAGCCTAAATTGGTATGTGTTAACAAGCCAAAGATTATTCCCCCTAGTACAAGTAAAGCTCTCCAAAATTGTTCTGCAACTTGAACACATACCCAAGCGATGCATGCCACTTTTTATGCGTCGGCCTCAATTTGTGTTAACAAGCAGGGAGAACAATTTTTTGAAGCCTCCCTAACTAAAACTCATGCAGCAGGAGGGACCACTATTCATTATACCCCCGTTCTTTTTGACCGGGGAGGAGAAGGCAAATACACCAAGCTACAGTCAGCTGGGTGCCAAGGCCCTGTTGGTAAACCCTCCTGCTGCCCCATTAAGGCACCTACAGGGGTCACTGATGGTGGAGGATTCCCTTATGCTGTCAAGCATCCTCAGATAATCAAACTTTTGAAACCCGAAATCCCTGAGCTCACATATCATCCCTTAATATAGCCAAAATGCCAGCTCCCAGGTTTAGATAACAATACATTAGATATTTTGGAAACTACCTTCTCCTTGCTTAATAATTCCAACCCCAACTTTGCTGGTGATTGCTGGCTCTCCATGGCAACAGGGGCAATCATGCCTATGGCAGTTCCTATTAATTCTATCATAGACGATGATAATACATGCCAACCCAGATTTCATTTAAAAGTACAGTCTATAGGCACTTTTACAATATGTCTTTTAGGCGCGATGCAAAATAATACCTATGATATTGATGTTGGAGTTACTTCCTTCGGAAATTGCTCAACAGTACAAAACTATTCCTCATCCACCCCATCTCTTTGTCCCTCCAATGGCACAGTTTTTATGTGTGGAGGAAACTCGGCCTTCCCGAGGCTTCCATCGAATTGGACCGTTGGCTGTGTTCTTGCCTTATTACTCCCTGATATAACTATTGTCCCAGGAGACGAAACTCTATGCATTCCTAGTCTAGACACCTCAGTCAAAAGACACAGGCGGGCAATACAGGCCTTACCACTCGTTGCCAGCCTTGGAATAACAGCTACTGTGGCCACAGGTACAGCTGGCTTAGGCATGGCTATACACTCTTAGTGTCGCCTGTCTCAACAACTTATAAATGATGTACAAACTATATCAGGAACCATTAAAGATTTGCAGGACCTAGTAGACTCCCTGGCAGAAGTGTTCCTTCAAAACAGAGAAGGCTTAGATTTACTGACAGCTAACCAGGGAGGTATTTGCTTGGCCTTAGGGGAACGATGCTGCTTTAATGCCAATAAATCAGCTATAGTACGCACTAAAATTAAGCAGCTTCAAGAAGATCTAGAAAAGAGATGAAGGGAACTTTTTGAAAATCCCCTCTGGACTGGGTTTAATGGATTTCTACCCTACCTTCTTCCCCTATTAGGCCCTTTGTTGGGTTTACTTTTAATGGTGTCCATAGGACCCTGCATTATAAACAGGCTTGTACAATTTATTATAGAACAGATTAATATTTTGGCCTCTAAGCCCATACAGGTCCACTATCATCGCCTGGAGATGGAAGACCATGCTGCCAACATTTAAAAGGATGTTCTACCCTTCTCACAGGCTTATTTCTTAAGTTTACATCCCCACAGATCTCTCTTTCTTACATTAAACTATAAGTAACAGCTCTGACCAACCATCTTCTGCCATTGCCATAAGGGTTCGTCCTCCATGGGCCCCTCCACTTGGGGGAGGATGCACCCATGGAGTGAGGACGTTAGGCCATAATAACGGAGGGTGCAGGATGGACTGCAGGAGGATGTATCCACGGATCCCAAAACAGAAGACCTTTTAGTGACACGCTCTGGTGCATGGTGGTCGGCCTGCTTCCCCCTCAAAGCCGTCTCCTCCCAAAACATGCCAAGGCCACCACAAAATCTCCTAGTAAACATGCTCTCTCGAATCAGGAGATATTCTAAGGCCTGCTAGAGAAACAGAGCCTCTATCACCCCCTAAAACATTGGCCGGTAAGGTATGGTCAAATATTTTATATAAGAAAGAGAGGTCAGGGGCTAGAAGGAAGTTCTCCTTCAAAGAATAGCCTGACACTGAAAAGAAACAGCCCCCTGGGAGATATCCTGCCTGGGAGACATCCTGCAGCCATCTATCTCCCTGAGACATCCTGCGGCCATCTGTCTTCCTGCAACATCCTGAGGTTATCAAACTTTCTGAAGACATCCAGCAACTGCCGATAAGAGAGCTTTCCCATCCACAACATATAAATTCCCATGTGAGAACAATAAAAGTTTGCAGCATGATCAGAACTCCAGTCTTGCTGTAATCTCTCGTGTCTCTTGTCCCTTCATTCCTCCCCAACTAGGTTCCTTGCCCATATTGATGTGTGCGGCCGGCCGGGACAACTGACACTAACCCATACCCTACTACACTCTGACTACTAATCCTAATATGATGGAGAAAAATAACCCAAACAGAATAGAAATACAAGCAGTTCAGAGGAGGCATGGTGTATATTTGGACTTGCCTTTTGCATGATATAGGGTAGGTATTATAAATCTAGTTAATTTTTAATTGAAATCGTTCTCCATGTGTTTTTAAAGTTAACAAATATGTGAATTCCTGTCTCCATTTCTCTGTAGCCTATTCAACACATGTATTTTTATCTGCACATATAGAATCCTACCTGTAATCACACGTACATTCTTGTGAGGAGGCTGACTTGGCAGATACAAATTGTGAGAAGAGATCACTCCCCATAAACGCTGTTGGAACTCAAAATTCAATCTATGGGTGAGCTTCCTAGTAGAACAACATTTTACATAAATCCATGTTCAGTAACATAAATATTTTTGCATCTATGGATGATATATATTTCATGATGAATTTTGTTTGGCATATATATTGCTACTTTTTATTGTCTGTGTGTGTGTTTTGTATATATATACACTCTTCAGATTTTTCAAAATATGAAATATATGTGTCTTATATACACTCCCTAAATTCATTTATGTTCATGTATGTGGATTTATAATCAACTTTTCACAAGATTATTCTCAGAAATATTCATCCACCTGAAATACATATTTGTTTTCTAGTACTGAAAACTAACTTAAGTGAATGGTGCATACAATCCTAATATTTCTACAGTGACTGACACAGTTTAACATCAATGAAAGTAGAAATCTATCGGACATGATGTGTATTTTGAAGTTCATTTTGTTCAACACTGGTACATTACAATTTCTTCAGTTTATTCACATCATAGGATATATATTTCATCCACAAGTTCACAAATTTATACGCATTTGATTCATTTTCAATCATTTCCTGCTTCAGAACACATGTATTACTCCTAGTTTCCTGAATGGTCTTTTCATGACACTTATTTCCAAACACATTCATTTTGGTTTTCATAATCATTTTGAAGCAAAACTCACACATTCTTCATGATATACCATAACCCTAATTTTACCATTACATGTGTAACTGATTGGAATGAATGATTGTATATCAATATAAGATTCCCTGTATATTTTCTGATATCAATTCAATCCATTATTTAAAGTTTGAACCACTTTTATTATTTATTCACAGTATGGTCTATTCATGCATTATTTCTATATTTATAGACACAGGGTACATCTATTTGTATCCCCAATACTAATTTATTCATCTTCAAAATGTAGCTCCCAGAAATGTTGGCAGAAATACCCATGTCACCTGATCTACATATACATTTTATCACAGTAATATTCTGGACACATTATGAAAATGTCACACTTATGATTGTACCAAAGCCTAAGTGAAAGTGAGCATGCGTTACTAAAAACATCCATGTCCAGGTTGCCTAATGCTCTCTAATGTCAATACTATTGGTGAATACATATTTGTTTCTTCCTAAGATTATATATTCAACCTCAATCCTGTTGAAAATGTCTAATCCTACCACACAATTTATACTTTGCCTGATTTCCTAATGTCTCTATTGATTTCTGCTTCCCTACATATTATCCCAGTTCATTATTGTGACTGACTCTTCACATGTGCTGACATTTACATTCACTGTCTACCCGAAAGCCTATTGCTAAAGAACTTTTGGTCCCACTCTTATACTCACTCTTCTTTCTAAACCTACCGACTTTCGTCTTAATCGTACCGACTATCACTTTTTGACTGGATGTTCTCTTTGACATTCAATCATCCAAGGTACAAGGCAATTGTATATCGATTCATCTGAGACATCTGTGCAGAATATAATTCAAAGCTAAGTATCCCACTCAAAGGCCTAATGCCTTTCTGGGCTTCAAATCTTACCTGGATTTCTGTTTTCAAACTTATATTTCTCCTGTATATTCTTGAAAATATTGCAGGTTCCCAATACCATTAATCATCTTGCACAATGATTCCGAACCCTAATAGAACCTGTTATTAACCGTAACCATACACTCTTTTCTCAATCTCACTTTACAGAAGAGCAGGTACAGAGTTCGTCTTACAATACAGGAATGTAGGGGATCTTCCACCTGCTGAGAACCTAAAATGTCCATGCAGAAATGATCCCTGGATAAGATGTAGGCAGCTATTGAGGAACTAAGAGAGCAAAAGTCATCTTCCAATGCAAAAACCCTGGTCAGAATGAAGGGATGTGTCTGAATCAGCCTCTCTCTTCTTAATGTAGAGAAGATGGACCAAACCAGGCCTGTGGGGAGAGCTGTTCCTGGGTGCCTATGGTTTACATACCATTCTAACTTGTGAAAGTGTCACAGGAAGTAGGGGCAGCCTCCATCTCATGGCACACTTGGAAGCAACTGAAGCAATTGTTAGGACAAATTGGTTGTCACGGCAGTGACCTCACTCAGTTCCTGAAAGAATTGACCTACTTAACTTCCTTGTTGATGGAACTCTCTGAACTTGGTATCCAGGAAGCCAGGCACCCAGAGCCAGTCCCAGTCCCCGTCCCAGTGGGCTCAATTGTTTGTATTTACCATGGACATAGTCAGTCTTTCTTGGTACCTACTGATGTGAGGATGGTCAAATGACAGAATAGCTATGAAGAGGGTCCTTTCCTGGCAAAGTAGGTAGTTGCTCACCAGTGGCTGCTGGCAACTTCACTGAGTTGAAAAATGAGACAAGATCTGAGACCGTACAGGCCATTTCGGGGGAACGAAGTATGGCTCACCAGTCAGAGGACACTCCATATAGTCAGAGACCTACTTGGGGGAAGGAGGTGCCTTTTTGAGTGTGGGTGTGAGTATGTGGTTTTGTCTCATGTTCTGAGAATAGGTAGGAAAGTCGGTTTGTTTGTTTTGGGGTAGACTGTTTCTTGTATGTCGTTTGGCAAGGCGAGTGTTTCTATGTCTGTGTATCTTACTGTGTCAGTGGTTGTAGACAATAGAAAAGAGAATACATCAATGGATGTGTTGTGTCTAGTAGAAAGCTCCCAGCATTCATCCTGCCCAATGTATGAATAGAGAGTGGGCAGCCTTATTGATGTGCAACACCTATTATATTCCTAAGTTTCAGTTTTCTTCCTGAATTCTCTCAACTCTCCAGAATAGGCTCATGGTTTTGTGTCCAAGATATGTACCACCTCCAAGCTCTGTGAAATGGCCATGTACTGAAGAGCTGAAGGAAATGTGATCATCTCAGAAAACTCAAATATCAGTGTGAATAGAAAAGTCTCAGTGGAGAAACCCTGCTTTGGGCCTTTTACTTACCTATTTTTCTGTTGCCCTGAATGTCAGAAAGGTCTTTGCCTCAGGTCACACTTTGTGAAGCCTGAAGAAAATAGTTTTCAAATGGAAATGAATGGGCATCACCTGTGGCTCTTTCCTTAATTGCTTTGGAAATGGATGTGTCTGAATCAGTATCTTGGCCCTGTGTCAGGTTGTGGCTTAGATTCTCAAAACCAGATAGATCTAAAAAAGATGCCATGTGTGCATCCAAAACCAAAATGGCAAAAAGATCAGTTATAGTGGATGAAGCTT
The DNA here is from genome assembly GCF_048772815.1 of Callospermophilus lateralis. Taxonomy (NCBI): domain Eukaryota; kingdom Metazoa; phylum Chordata; class Mammalia; order Rodentia; family Sciuridae; genus Callospermophilus; species Callospermophilus lateralis. Next base: position 42,777 of record NW_027513923.1, read on the forward strand.
CTTGCCTTTCTCTATTAGTTTCCTGACATCCATCAAGTGAGAATAGGAATCCTTTGGGTAAAATTAGTACTTCAAAGCCCTGCAGAGGTGCTTGGGTTTCCTCATGACTCCAAATCACATAAAGAATCTATACCTGACTGTCAGTAGGCCTCAAATTGGAGAATCAGAGCAGTATTAAGAGCAGGCCTATTTGATCACTCCTGGTTCACAGGAAAGGTGTCCCGGCCACAATGACTTTAGGCAAATGAGGGGCAAGAGAACGTATTTTGGACACTGTCTTTGGATGTGCCCCTCATGGAAACCTCCAGCCAGAGGTTATGATTAGTATCTATATGGAAGAATATGAGGGCTATGTGGAAGTGTTTTGGTTTTAATTGTGGTCATTAGTGTGGTGGTTGGAAAAGATGACTGGGTCCATCGGGGTTTAAACTCTGATGTGATTCCCCTTTGAGACTGCGTTGTGGAACTGACCTCAGAGAAGAATTGCCATGATTTGTGTTGGCATTTTTGGAGGCCACGCATGAGAGTCGCCCTTGGAAACTGAGATCTAGACCAAGGGCGGCTTTCCACAGAGCACAGGGAATCTCAGCCATGATACCATATGATTTTATTCTGAAAGCCTTGGAATCCATAGTTGAGAGTCAAAACACACATGGACCTCACATTGTAGACCTCTATGTGCCTGGCTTCATGTAACCTTTTGCCCACTCTTTGGGAAGCCTTGCCTGTGAAATTTCTCCAGAGCTTTCATTGAAATGATCTTCCTCAACCTTTAATGGTTCCTGAATAAATGGAAACCCACAGTGCCTCCAACTTCATCCTTGAAAAATGGCTACATAAATACCATGACATTCTTGAAATTCCCTTGATCAGGTGGCACTGGAGAACCTTCGATGTCCTGTTGCTAATTCGAGTGTACAAGACAGTGCCTTGATTTACTGGGTTTCATGATAATGGTGTAGAACGGAGATTTCAGTACGTTGGAGCCTCCTGATTAGTGGTCATAGAACAGTTTTGTGCATGTGTGTGATAAAACATCTGTGGTGGGGCCATGTGGATCTGCCATTTACTTCCAAATGGGTTGTTACTGACATGGTGCAGCCAGCAGAACCTTGTATGTAAAGGCATCTTGTTATATGGAGAAATTTCAGGGCAATGTTCAGAATCAGGTTGCTATGGTCAAGGGGGCAACCTATGTGTGATAGAAGCCTATTTGGTGCATTCTCCTGCAGACCCTGACACACGACACATGACAGAACTCCCTCCAGCACTGTGTCCCAGTTGAACTTTTGTTTTTCGAGAAGCAAATACCAAACTCCCAATGCAGCAGCAAGAAACACCACAAAAATGGAGGATGACCAAATAGCTTCACAGTCCACACGGAGAGACACTTAGCCCCCAGTGGCCACAGATATCTATAAAGAGAGAATTCAGCACTGCTGCCTAATGTTCATAGGAATATAAGAGACCATGTCCTCCAGGTCACATATATGCAGACCCAGCTTTGATGGTCTCACTACAAAGGAAGATAACGCTCCTGACAACAACATATATTTCAAGTTCCCAACCTGAGAGGAAGTTTCTCAAGAAGTCTTTAGGCCAACAGAGCTCCATGATTGTGAAGTTTTATCCTGTCCCTTACTTTTGGAAACTCCTCTTGCACCTCCAAAGTTGTGAACTCCTGAGCAATTTCCATTCCAGATATGTATTCACAAATTTTATAACTCTTCTCTTCTAATTGTGTCTTAATTGGGGCGAAGGTAATGTCAAGTAATTGTTCTGGATGAGAGTGGGTGGATTTTTGTGTAGCACATATTTGCATACACATTGGATTCATTTTCCAATTTTCCATTTGAAATACTGAAACACTGACACTACCCCATACCCTACTAAACTCTGTCTACTAATCCTAATATGATGGAGAAAAATAACCCAAACAGAATTGAAATACAAGCAGTACAGAAAAGGCACAGTGTATAGTTGGACTTGCCTTTTGCATTATATAGAGTAGGAGTTATAAATCTACTCATTTTTTTTGAAATAGTTCTCAATGTGTTTTTAAAGTTAACAAATATATGAATTCCTGTCTCCCTTTCGCTGTAGCGTATTCAGCACATGTATTTTTATAAGCACATGTATAATCCTACCTGGTACCACATGTACACTATTGTGTGGTACCTGAATAGGCAGATACAAATTGTGAGAAGAGATCACTCCTCCTAAACGGTATTGGAACTGAACATTCACCCTATGGGTGAGCTTCCTAGCTGAACAACATTATATATAAATCCATGTTCAGTAAAATGAATATTTTTGATCTGTGGATAATATATATTTCATGGTGAATTTCAATTGGCATATAGTGCTAATTTTTAATATCTGTATGTGTTTATATATATATATACACTCCAGATTTTTCAAAATATGAAATATATGTGTCTTATTATACATTTCCTAAATTCATTCATATTCATGTATGTGGATTTATAATAATCTTTTCACAAGATTATTTTCAGAAATATTCATCCACCTGGAATACCTATTTGTTTCCAACACTGAAAACTAACTTAAGTGAATGGTGTATACAAATCCTAATATTTCTACAGTAACTGACTCAGTTTAACATCAATGCAAGTAGACTCCTATGGGACATGATGTGTATTTTGAAGTTCATTTTTTTCAACACTTGTACATTACTATTTCTTTAGTTCATGCACATCATTGGATATATATTTCATCCATAAGTTAGCAATTTTATTGGCATTTGTTTCACTTTCAATCACTTTCTACTTCAGAACACATATATTTCTCCATGTTTCTTGACTGGTCTTTTCATGAGAATTCTTTCCAAACACATTATTTTTGATTTTCATAATTACTTTTGAAGGAAATCTCACACACCCTAGATAATGAACCATAACCATAATATTACCATTAGATGTATAACTGGTTGGAATGAATGATTGTATATCAATAAATGATTTCTTATATATTTTCAGATATCAATTCAATACATTATTTAAAGTGGAACCTGTTATATTATTTAAACACAGTATTGTCTATTCATGCATTATCTCTATATCCATAGACACAGGGTACACGTCTTTATAACCCCAATACTAATTATTAGGTCTTGAAAATATTCCTCCCAGAAATGGTGGAAGAAATACTCATGTCACCTGACCTACATATACATTTTATCACAGTAATATTCTGGACACAAAAAGCAAAGTTCACACTAATGATTGTACCAATGGAATGGTCGAGTGAGCATTTTAGGAAGAGACCACCAAGAGACTGTCTCATGCAACAGCAAAGTGTGTATTGGGGGTCCAGCATGCTGCAGCTCAGAGCTCACTTGAATTTAGCAGAGATCCCTGAGAATAGCTTAAGCAGAGCTTATGTACTTTCTTTGGAGAAGGCAGGGTGTGAAGTTTATTGATGGGTCAGGGTGAGTGGGCGGTTTGCTTGCAAATGTGTGAGGGAGTACATTCTGCAGTTTGGCAGTTGGGGACAACACATTCTGGGAACAAGATTAGCAAACAGTTCTCAAGATTTCAACAGTGTTTTGTTAAGCATACAGAAAAACAGAAAGTGACAAGTACCTATTTAATAAACCTTTCATTTCCCACTTCTTGTTCTGGTTACTTTTAATCAAAAAAGTGATCATTGGGGGGTGTCACATTTTATGTCTGCTAGTGAGTTATATTGTTGTCTGATTACCATAAGTTTAACTTGTCCAATTTGAGCTTGGAGAAAGGAAACTACACGGTTGAGCAAACAGGGACCTACAGTTAGCAATAATATGAGGATTATTAATGGACTGGCCAAGGCAGATAAAAGCGTAGTTAACCCAAGGGACTGTGTGAACCAAGACTCAAACCATGCTTTTTGGGCCTCTGTCTCTCGTTGACGCTCTTCAAGGCGTTTTCTTAATTTACTCATAGATTCTTTTACAACTCCAGTATTGTCAGCATAAAAAAAAATTCTTCCCTCATTGCAGCACAAAGGCCCCCTCTCTCATGAAGAGGAGGTCCAACCGTCGCCTATTCTGTGAAACTACTTCGGAGAGAGAGGTTAAAGATTCCTGTAAAGCTGGGATTGAGGTTTTTAATATCTTTAAGCTTTGGTCTATTGCTGCTTCTCATTGAGTCATTTGTTGTGTCCCATGGACTAGGTCAGTGGTTCCTGTGCCCACACCTGCAGCAACTCTTATTCCAAATAGGATGGCTAAAGTGAGGGATACAGGTTCCCAGCGGAACCGGGTTTTATGCCCCCCCTATTTGAACTTTAAATGAACCTGTATCATGATAGAGCACTCTGGGAAACATCTGCACCATTACATAATTAATCACATCTATTGACCATTTTATGAACACATAAACAATAATTAAGTATATAGAATTATACTGTTGAAGGAACAGACAAGGAAAGGCACCTAAGATAGCACCGAAGCTAGGGAAGCAGTCCTATTTGGTTGCAAAAGGATGTAGAGAGCATTGCTTCTGTTGTAATCAATTAATCCTCTGAACCCCAAGTTTAGGTTGTTTCAGAATTTTGTAGCCAACATGTAAGGGAATGGGCTCAGAATATCACAGTCTGCAGAAGTTCACAAAAAGCAGTTTTTGTTTCTGTTTTATTTCTTCTATTTTGGCAAGTTAACTTTTTAAGGACACCTGGGAGGGGGAGAGCTTTTGTCTTCTCTTTTTTTTTCTCCCTGCCAGCTGTTAAAATGGAGCCCAGTTGGTAACTTCTTTATCTTAGAAATGTAGCAATCTCTGTGAAGCTCCAGCTCAAGGCCAGAGGCCTTGTTCACATATTTTGTGAAAAACTAGTAAGGGGTGTCTAGCTTAGGAGTGCTGATTTTTCCAGCCAGTGGCAACTAGAACAGGGCAACAAGAAAAGAGGAAGTTTATCTACATTGAACTCTTTCATAGGGATTATTTTGCTGAAAGTCCTAAAGTCAGTCATGGTGAAGACTTCTGGAGAAGGTCACTTAAGAATTTTCTGTGGTCTTGGTACAGAGGGGGAAGAGTGGAAGGCAGGGGGTGAGAGCAGCTCCATGGATCTGAGAATCAGGAAGGAGAGATTAAAAGACTAATGGGAAAGGGGTTTGGGATTTTGCTAGCAAAAAAAACTTGAGCAGTAGAGCAAGTAGAGCAGAGGGGAAGATGGGAGTGAGTATCTCAAAAAGCCTGTGAGGGATTTTAAATTCTTAGTAACCTGTATTCAGTGTTGACAATGCAACTTTAAAGGTAATTTTTATTACATCTTGGATAGGGGTCTGAGGGCTCTTCTCAGCTGGTTTGAGCTTTGGGTTAGCAGGTAAGAGGACCTGTTGGGACCCATTGTGGGCACTGACAGAAGAATAGAGGAGTGTCTGGGTTTAGGGGTACCTAAGTACCTGCTACCTCAGCAAGGGGGCAATGGTCTGAGAAAGGGTAGAGGTTTGGGTTTTTGATCTAGTAATTGGAGGGGAGAAATCAAATTCCTGAGGTGAAAGTGACAGCAGAGAGTCTGGAGCAGAAATCTGAGGGTGAGGATCTATTAGAGAAGCATAGTTCAGGATGTGAGCAAAGGAGGAAAAAGGCCTGCACATAGCGGAATTTCCTTCAACCCTTTTGAGCACTTGCCGAAGTTAAAAAGTCCATGCAGAATTTGAGGATCTAGAGACCCCTCTGGGGGACATTGTTTTTTTTTTGTCTAATTGGTAATATGGCCAATGCTGTGTACTGAATTTGATGAGGAGTTTGGGTTCCAGCAGGCAGCCCCTGTATGCTCAGATCGCCATGACTTACAGAAGAAGTCGGCTTTTCCCCACACAGCCATGGATGTTTGTGGATTTGATAGTCCGCCGGGCAAACATAGTAATCTAGGCTAGCCAAACTGCATCTGGCTCACGTGTCCCTACATCCATAATGTTGGTTTCCATTACCTATGGTACGAAAGTGATTTAATGGAATTTTAGTGGAATCCTGTTCATCAGGGCTATCCCAATATGAAAGACCTATAGGTAGCTGACAAATGTCTGGGTGGAGGGATGGCCACCAGGTCCCTCAGTGGGCTGTATTCGAGGTAGACCATACTTGTTGTCTAGTAGGATTTTTGATCAGCCATCGCTGCTGAACGGGCTGATGATGCTTAGGAATCCTGGTGGCCAAGGGGAGAGTCTATAGCCTTATCCACATGGCGAACACAGAGTTTGAAAGGTTTATCAGTCTTTTCCAGCTTCCAGCCAGAGTGGGGACATGGCGCAGGCTTGAGATGAGAGGCATTGATCCAGGAAGTGATTCCGTCTACCTTTACCACTGTAGGTGTTATAAGTAGCACCTGGTATGGTCCTTTACACCGGGGTTTCAGGAATGACACCTGATGTCGTCTTTAGTAGATGAGATCTCTTACTTGATATTGATGTGGAGTCCCATCATACCCTGGTTGGTAGGAATGGGCCAGATGTTTCAACAAGTACCACTGAGTTCTTTCAAGAGCTTTAAGTCTGTCAAGCAAGGGGGTGTGGAAGGGATCGTTAGGTCTTAGAGTTGGGGTTAGGTCCCTTACTGGAGCAGGGGCACCATAGAGAATTTCATAGGGGGTGAGGTTAGACAAAGAAACAGAGGGAGTATTTCTTGCATGAAACAGTGCAGAAGGCAGGAGCATAGTCCAATATTTTATGCCAGTTTCTAAGCTTAATTTCGTTAAGGTCACTTTAATGGTTCTTTTTATTTTTTTACCTGTCCTGAGCTCTGGGGTCTATAAGCACAATGTAACTTCCAATAAACCCCTAGAATTCTGGCTAACCCCTGTCTTACCTGGGCCATGAACGCCGGCCCATTATCAGACCCATATTACCTTAGGCAGGCAGAATCTTGGAAAAATATCTTTCAGGATCTTTTTGACCACCATTTGGGCAGGTTTTTTTTTTCTTTTCTTTTCTTTTCTTTCTTTTTTCTTTTCTTTTCTTTTCTTTTTTTTTTTTTTTTTTTTTTTTTTTGTTGGGGATGCTTCAATCCATCCTGAAAATGTATCTACAAAGACTAGGAGATATTTAAGTCCATACATTGCTGGCTTAATTTCAGTAAAGTCAACTTCCCAATTCCCAGAATTGTCCTGGTCTGGTTCCTCATAGGTACTTTAGTGCAAGAAGCTTGGAAGTGTAAGCATTAACCAATTGACAGACCCGACAGGCTTTTGTTACCCATTCAGTTCTTCCCTTTCTCTTTGAATCGGTTAGTGGAAAACTCTGTTCTTGATCCTTCAGGAATGACTGCAATTTCTTTGAACCAAGGTGAGTGAGTTGATATACATTTTAACTTAGCGTAGGGCTTTCTGAAATTGCAGGCTAAGCTCAGTGAAGTTGAGGGTTCAGTGTCAGAGTCTTTGGGTGTTATCAAAAGCTTCCTGGTTCTCAGGGGTTCATTGGAAATGGGCATCTCCCTTTAGCACCGGGTATAAAGGAGCAGCTAATGATGTAAACCCAGGTATCCATAACCTGCAAAAGCCAGCAGTCCCAAGAAACTCTCTGAGTTGTCTGCTGTTAGATCTGTGTGGTATCTGCACAACAGTTTGTTTTCTTTGCTCAGTGAGCCATCCTTTACCGCCCCTAAGTGAATAGCCCAGGAAGATTACTTCATGCTGGCAAATTTGGGCCTTTTTGGCAGAAGCTCTACACGCCAGTTTAGCAAGCTCAGATAATAGTGCTTGGGTCCCAGATTCACAGTTTTCCTTAGTGTTGGCTGCCAGTAGCAGGCCATCCACATGTTGAAGCAGGGTGTATAGTTCTGAAGTTGTTGAGATCTCTGTGGAGAGCTTCATCAAAGAGAGTGGGGGAGTTTTTGAACCCCTGTTCGAGTCTAGTCCAAGTTAGTTGACCAGACGTTCCGGTTTCTGGGTCTATCCACTCGAAAACAAACAGCAACTGACTATCTTTATGCAGAGGCAAGCAAAATAAAGCATCTTTTAAGTACAGAACAGTATACCATTTCTGCTCAGGTTTCAGAGTGCTAGGCAGATTGCACAGATTAGGTACCATGCGGTGAATGTCCTGCACTCTGTTGTTGATCTCTCGTAGGTCTTTAACAGGGTGATAGTCCCCGGTTCCTGGCATTTTTTAATGGTAGCAGGGGAGTGTTGCAGGCTGATTAACAGGGCCTTAGGACCCCTAAGATCAGATATTTCTGAATATGGGGCCTTATCCCATCTTTAGATTTTTGCCCAGAGTATATTTTTTGACATTGATTGGAGAGGCTGAGGTTTTTAACTCCACTGTTATTGGAGGTTTTTTAATGGGCAGGCCTAAGCCATCAGTTTTTGTCCAGGCATCTGGGTAATATGTTATCCAATTCTGGGGTAACGTGCCTGTTTGATCAGTCTTGTGTGGTGTGAAGAGTTGATGTTCATCTTCTACTGACAGTTAAAGCTGTGACTATAGGAGTTTTTACTGAAGGATTTATAATTTTCACTTTGGGGCCTTCAGGGATAAAAGTTATTCTGGCCCGGAGCTTGGTGAGCAGATCTCGGCCCATTAATAGGGCCGGGCATCTTGGGATTACTAGGAAGGAGTGATGGATTTTTCCTTTCCCCAGGTCCATGATCCTCTTAGTTGTCTATGCCCGATATTTACTGCCATTAGCCCCTTGAAATAGAGACCTTTTATTTGATGGAGGGCCCAATGGGGCTTTAAGGGCTGAGTATACTGCCCCTGTATCCACTTCAAAGTGTACTGGGGTACCCTCCACTTCAAAAGTTACCCTGAGCTCGGGAAGAGGATCTGAGCCCCGACTTTCTTAGTCATCCTCCAGAGTCAGAATGTCTGGCTGGTGTGGCTGTCTCATTCTCGGGCTCTTTTTGGCCCAGTGTCCTTTTTCTTTTGAGTAGGCATATTGATCTGAGGCCAGGGGTGGCTTTTGGCGTGTGCCCAGGTATCCCTTCCTGTATCCCTGTTTCTTAATTTCTGTCCTATTTTTTGTTGTGACCAGGACCTTAGTCAATGCATTAGTCTATCTTTTGCTTCTCGCATCCTCTCTTTGCTCCCTTTCTTTCTTCCTCCTTTGTTCCTTCTCTTCCTCAGTTTATCTCTTATAGTTTACTTTTTTAGGCTTCTCTGACTAAATCTCTCAAAGCCATATCTTGTAATCCATCTACGCATTGTAACTCTCTTTTAATATCCAGGGCAGCTTGCCCAATGAAGGCCATCATGACAGATGGCTTTTGATCCTCTGCCTGAGGATCGAAAGGAGTATATCTCCTATATGCCTCCATAAATCTCTCTAGATACATAGAGGGAGATTTATCAGGCCCTTGAATAATCTCTCTAACTTTGGCCCAATTAGTTGGTCACCTTAGCGGCTGCTTGGAGACCCGCTATTAGAGCCCGGCAATAAGTGGACGGATGCTACCTACCTTCAAACGTGTTGGTGTCCCAGTTCGGTTGGTTCAATGGGAAGCCGGCTTTGATGATGTGGGAAGAGGTGTCGGTCACCCATCTTGTCCGAGGATATTTTTTTTTAGCTTCCAGAAGGTTTTTCTCTTGTTCCTCTGTCATGAAGAGAGTCTGTAGGAGTTGTTGGCAGTCATCCCAAGTAGGCAGGTGTGACAACGCCGGCAAGTTCTTTGAGTTCTTTTACCGGGGCCAGCTTTGTCCAGGGAAGGAGTGGCTTTGTGTGCTGCCGGGTAGTAATCTGGAGGGCGCTGGGCCGGCCTAGCTTCCTCCAATGGTGGAGAGGCTGAGTCAGCAGCAAGGGAATCACTTAGAGGGTGTTGGGTATTGGGGGAAGAGGTTAGGGGATAAGGAGGGTGCGGAGAGTCTAGTTGAGTCTTGAGACTTAGGAAGAACAAAGGGTGGAGGAGGAGGAGCAGAGGGTTTGAGAGATAGAATCATGGGGGAAGGTGGAGGAGCGGGGGCAGGGAAAAGGAAAGGCTTCACAAATGGAGGAGGAGATTTGCAGAGGTCCTGCAAAGTTAAGATATATGGCTTTTGATCTGGATGGCTATGTGGCCCCAGTTGAAAGACAATATTTCTGACTTTTTGAATTAGTGGGGAGTAGAAAGTTTCTTTAGGGGCCATCCGACTCCAAAGGTGGGTCATTTTGAGGCACGGAGAGTCTGCCAGTTCCGGCGTTTTACTGAAATAGAAAGATTCTGAGCCCTTAAGTGGACTTTGGTCCACTGAACAAGAGTCAGGGACAGAGGCATTGAAGTGCTCTGTCCCATAATGAAAGATATACAAACAGTGAAAGCAATGACACACAACACAGACAAGACAAGACAATAAAGACAGGCATTGGACGTCCAATACTGAGACCAGGACTGATTAGCCAGCAAAACCTGATGTGCTGGCAAAACCGAATCCGAAACAAAAAAAATCACTGAGTCGAGGATACTATTGTTCCTCTATTTTCCGAATCCTCTGGGGGCATCCCCCAGGAACGTGACCTGTGGCTCGGTGACACGTCTGTCAGCCAGCATCTGAGAGAGCTCACGCTCATCACCGATAGCCATTTTGCAAAGACCTAACCTGAAACCTGAAACACGAAAGTGGTACCTTACTTATCCTGATAGGAGCTCGTTGGGAGTCTTTCGTACACCACTGATGGATCTTGCTGGGGGTTTCAGATGTGAAGTTCTGGCAAGCATTGGAGGAAGAGACCACCAAGAGACTGTCTCATGCAATAGTATAGGGTTAATAGGGAGTACAGCATGCTGGGGCTCAGACCTCACTTGGATAGAGCAGAGAGCCCTGAAAGTGCTTAAGCAGAGCTTATATTCTTTTCATGGAGAGGACAGGGAGGGAAGTTTATTGATGGGTCCGGGCGACTGGTCAGTTTGTGAGCAAATGGGTGAGAGAGTACATTCTGCAGTTTGGCAGTTGGGGACAACACATTCTGGGAACAGGATTGGCAAACAGTTCTCAAGATTTCAACAGTGTTTTGTTAAGAATACAGAAAAATAGGAAGTGACAAGTACATATTTTATTCACCTTTCACCAAAGCCTAAAAGGAAAGTGAGCATGGATTACTAAAAACATCCATGTCCAGGTTGCCTAATGCTCTCAAATATCAATCATATTGGTGACTACATATTTGTTTCTTCCTAAGATTTTCTATTCAACCTCAACCCTGTTCAAAATATCTAATTCTATCACTCACTTTATACTTTGGCTGAATTCCTAATGTCTCTATTGATTTCTGCTTTCCTACATATTTATCCCAGTTCATCATTGTGATTGACTCTTCACATGGGCTGACATATGCATTCACTCTCTACCCGAAACCCTATTGCTAAAAAGCTTTTGGTATCAATCCTATACTAACTCTTCCTTCTAAACCTACCAATTATCTTCCTAATCCTACTGACTATCGCTTTTGGTCTGGATGTTCTCTTCGACATTCAATCATCCAAGATACAAGGTCCTATGACGCTGTATGTTGAATTATCTGATACACCTGTGCAGAACATAATTCAAAGCTAAGTATCCCAATCAAGGGCCAAATGCACTTCTGGGCTTCAAATTTTACCTAGATTTCTGTTTTTATACTTATATTTCACCTCTATATTCTTATTAACAAGGCAGGTTCCCAATACCATTATTCATCCTGCAGAATGATTACTAACATAAATCAAACATGTTATTAACCCTAACCATACATTGTTCACTCAATATAACTTTACAGAAGAGCAGGGACAGAGTTGGTCTTACAATACAGGAATGTAGGGAATCTTCCACCTGCTGGGAACCTCAGAAGTCCATGCAGAAATTATCCCTGGAGAAGATGTAGGCAGCTATGAAGGACCTAAGAGAGCAAAAGTCATCTTCCATGGCAAACAACCTGGGCAGGATGAAGGGTTGTGTCTGAATCAGCCTCTCTGATCTTAATGTAGAGAGGATGGAACAAACCAGGCCTGTGTAGAGAGCTATTGCCAGGTGAGTAGGGTGGATACACTATTTGAACTTGTGAAAGTGTCACAGGAAGTAGCGGCAGCCTCCATCTCATGGGACCTATGGAAGCAACTGTTAGGACAAAGTGGTTGCCAAGGCAGTGACCTCATTCAGTTTCTGGAGGAAGTGACCTACCTCACTTCCTTGGGAAAAAACTCTCTGAACTTGGGGTCCAGTAAGCCAGTCACTCAGAGCCACTCTCAGTCCCAGTTCCAGTAGGCACACTTGTTTGGATTTACCAAGGACAGTGTCAGTCTTTCTTGGTACCTACTGATGTGAGGATGGCCAAATGCCAGCAGAGCTCTGAAGAGGGCCCTTTCCTCAGAAAGCAGGTAGTGGCTCACCACTGGCACCTGACAACGTCACAGAGTTGACCAAGGAGACAAGATCTGAGACAGGACAGGCCATTTCCGGAAAACATACTAAGACCCACCAGTCAGAGGATACTCCGGATAGTCACAGACCTACTTGGGGGAAGGACATGACTTTGTGGGTGTGGGTGGGAGTTTATGGTTTTGTCTCATGTTCTGAGAATAGGGAGGAAAGGCGGTTTGTTTGGTTTGGAGGGGACTGTTTCTAGTAAGTCGTTTGACAAGATGAGTGTTTCTATGTCTGTATGTCCCACTGTGTTCGTGGTTGTAGACATTAGAGAAGAGAATGCATCAATGGATGTGTCCTGTCTAGTAGAAAGCTTCACAGCATTCATCCTGCCCAATTAATGAATGGACTTTGGCTTGCCTTATGGATGGGTAACACCTACTATCTTCCTAAGTTCCTGTTTTCTTCCTGAATTTGGGCCACTCTCCAGAATAGGCTCATGGTTTTGTGTCCAATATATGTGCCATCTCCAAGCTCTGTGATATGGCCATGTACTGGATAGCTTAAGGGATTGGGGGAATATCAGAAAACTCAGATATCAGTGTGACCAAAAAAGTCTAAGTGGAGAAACCCTGCTTTGGGCCATTTGCTTACCTATTGTTCTGTTGCCCTGAATGTCAGGAAGGTCTTTGCCTCAGGCCACCCCTTTGGGACGCCTGAAGAAAACAGTTTTCAAATGGAAATTAATGGGCATCACCTGTACCTCTTTGCTTAATTGCTTTGGAAAGGGATGTTTGTGAATCAGCCTCTTGGCCATGTGTGAGGCTGTGGCTTATATTCTCAGCACCTGATGGATCTAAAGAAAGATTCCATGTGTGCTTCCAAAACCAAAATGGCCCAAAAAGCAGTCTTTGTGGATGAAGTCTCTCGCCTTTCTCTATAAGGTTCCTGACATCCATCTAGTGAGAATAGGGATTCTTTGTGTCAAATGAGTTCTTCAAAACTCTGCAGTGGCAAGTCTTTAGGTGCTTGGGTTTTTTCATGACACCAATTCAGATAAAAAATCTAAACCCGACAGTCAGTAGGCCTCAAATTGGAGAAGCAGAGCAGTATTTACGTCAGGCCTATGGTCACTCCTGGTTCTCAGGAAGGGTGTCCAGGCAACCCTGACTTTAGGCAAATGAGGGGCTAGGAAGGTTATTTTGTACACTGTCTTGGGATGAGTCCCTCATGGAAAACTCCAGCCACAGGTTATGATGAGTGTCTATATGGAAAAAGATGAGGGCTTTGTGGGAGTGTTTTGGTTTTAATTGTGGGGATTTGTGTGGCGGTTGGAAGTGATGACTGGTTCTACCTGGGTTTGAACTCTGGTGTCATTCCTTTAGAGTCTGAGTTCTGGAACTGATCTCAGAGAAATATTGCCATGAATTGTGTTCGGGTTTTAGGAGGCCACGCATGGGATTCGCCCTTGGAAACTGAGATCAAGGACCAGGTTTGTTTTCCACAGAGCCTGAGAATCTCAGCCAGGATATCACAAGATTTTTTTCTGAAAGATTAGGCATCCATAGTTGAGAGTCAAAACACCCATGGACGTCACATTGTAGACCTTAATGGGCCTGGATGCATATGAGCCTTTTTCCACTCAATGGGAAGACTGGCCTGTGAGAGTACTCCACAGCTTTCATTGAAATGACCTTCTTCACCATTTTATGGTTCCTGAATTAACTGAAACCCACAGTGCCTCCAACTTCATCCATGAAAAATTGCTAGTTAAATACCATGAAATTTTTGAAATTCCCTTAACCAGGTGGTACTGGAGAGCCTTTGGATGTCTTGTTGCTGATCATGAGTGTACCATAGAATGCCTAGATTGTCTGGGTTTCATGAAAATGGTGTAGAACAAAGATGCCAGTAAGTTGGAGCCTGCAGAGTAGTGGGCCTATTGCAGTGGTGGGCAGGTGTGTGATAATACATCTGTGGTGTGGCCATGAGGATTTGCCATTGCCTTCCAAATGGCTTGTGAGTGACATGGTGCAGCCAGCAGGCCCTTCTATGTAAAGGCATCTTTTTATATGGAGAGGTTTCAGGGCGAATTTCAGAGTCAGATTGCTATGGACAAGGGGGCAAGCTCTGTGGGATAGAAGCCTGGTTGGTGCATTCTCCTGCAGACTCTGACCAACCACAAGTGACAGAACTCCCTCCAGCACTGGGTCCCAGTTGAACTCATTGTATTTCATGAAGCAAATACCAAAATCGCAGTGCAGCAGCAAGAAACACCACTAAAAGTTTAGGATGACAAAATGTCTTCACAGTCCACACTGGGAGACACTTAGGACCCAGTGGCCACAGTTTACCTACAACGAGAAAATTCAGAACTGCTGCCTCATGTTCATTAGAATATAAGAAACCATGTCCTCCAGGTCACACAGATGCAGACCCAGCTTTGATGGTCCCACTAGAAAGGAAGCTAAAGGTCCTTACAACAACATATATTTCAAGTGCCCAACCTCAGAGGAAGTGTCTCAAAAAGTTTTTAGGCCGGCAGAGCTCCATGTTTTGTGAGTGTTTTCCTGTTAGATCTGGACACAAGAGAAGACCACTGACACCAATAAAAATTAAATTAAATTAAGCTTATTATTTCCACTGGCCATCCTGCCTCTCCCTCCCAAAATGGCGGGAACAAGACAGCAACCCCAGCTTTCCTACAGCCCAGTTTCATGGACCAGAAATTTACACAAAATGGGCATTACATTTAACAGAACTCTGACAAGCATCACACTAAAGGTAGTTTATATATATATATATATATATATATATATATATATATATATATATATATATATTTTTTTTTTTTTTTTTTTGCTGTCCCTACATCAGAATTTATGAGGGCCATTAGAGCCTCAGAGAGGGTTGTTGTATGGCCAGGGAGGGCAAATATTTATGATATGTCACTAAAGTTTCAGAGAGGGCTGCTATCAGGTCGGAGAGCCAGACATGGCTCAGTTCAAAAACTGGCAGGCATTCCAAGCAGGTTCAGAATTTTCAGTAATTTATGGTAAAGCCAAAATTATCTTTTCATGGCTTTTTGGCAAGATGGCTTCCAATTTTAATAAAAGATCAGGTTGGGTCTATCATTCCCCCCTTTTCTCTGTGTCCGTTTCAAATCTTTGATAGATTAGGGGTAGGTAGAGCACTGAGGAAATTTTAATCCCTCAGGTAAAAGTCTCCAAATTTTTAGAACTCACCCAAAACCAGTCTCCCTGATTTTACCTGACTTAATTAATTACTTATATTGATTGTCTATTTATATTTGGCTCCATTGTTGTAATAAGAGAGGCGTCACCCATTTTGGCTTCTTCTGAGCTGAGAGAGGATGACGTGAGTAGGCATGGTGTGAGAGACATGAGTTGCCTTTTAGAAGTAGTTGAGGGACATGAGTTGCCTTTTAGAAGTCAGTTCGGTTTGAAGTCTGGTTGGGGAAGAACAGGTTGTAAAGTCATCTGGGGATTGGTTATTACATGAGAGAAACAAAAACCATGAGTACTGAATAAATGTTGCAGCAGCTGGAACATGCCACTGTATAGAAGTTCCCTCTCCAGTCTTTAATATCCCCAGTTATAAAGACTGTCAATTTAATATTTAACTTTTAGTATTAGAGTTGTCCCTCCCCATAAGATATAGTTTAATAATTTAGTGTCATCTGATCTTGCAAAATCCTTTTACCAGTATGACCTCTGTGTCTAATAGAGAAACCTTTAATTTTGATACTCAGGACTGGATAATCGTACTAGCAAACACCAAGCTTACCTGTGTAGGTTAGGAATATATTTAGGCCTTAAACTGAAAATTTCTGACTCTGGCAGCTCTTCTTGATAGTCTCTTTTAATAAGTATCAGGCATTCCTGTCAGAGAATCCTTCTTTGTAGCCTCCAGTCTTACTTATTTTGGGAGGCTAACATAAAGTGTGTACCTTAAAATATTATTATTATTATTATTATTATTATTATTATTATTATTCAAAATGTCCAGGAATGGCTGTATTTTGGTTTTCACTGTCTTTGCTAAGTGTTTAAGATGAAGCATTCAAACTGACTTTTGTTTCTATCTATTGTTAACAGTCAGGTGAGCTTTTATGGGAGTCATAAACTGGGTAAACTTGAGAGCACTTTCTCAGTTCTGCTAGAGCCATTTGCGCTAGGTGGGTCCAGGTCTCTTTTGACCATGTGGCTTCCCTCGGAAGCATCAGGGATTTCTTTCTTCTCTGATGACTCTTCTCTTCATAGCAAATGCACTGATTGGCTTTCTGTTCTCCAGTGGTCTCATTAATCTCCCTGATCGGGAGTTTTTATAGCCCAGAGTTGCAAAACTCTTTAGAGAAGTCCCCTGTTCCCTGGATTCAGACTGACTCAGAGGGCAAGAGCCAAATATTGGTTTCCTTGGCCCTTTTCAATTAATTTTAATTTAAAATCCTAATCTTAAACATCTATCAAATAAATTTTAACAGCCTGATATTAAGAGCACCAGGCTTTAATGTCTATAACTTTATAATTATTTATCTTTTTATTAATTGGGATCTGTATTATTCTGTCTGTCTTGTAGGTGATAACTTACTCTCTGAAATTAACCCATGTTTTGTTCTTAAAGCAACACTTCTTTAAAACACTAACAGGGAATCTTTAGATCACATATAAGAAAATTACAAAATAAAATTTTTTAACAACAGTAAAAATACTTAGTTCGTTTAATAGCTACCCTGAATTTTTTGGCTGAGTCATACATTATATCCCCTGTTTGAGATCCTAGGAATCTTGACATTAAAAAAGAACTTTTAACATAACTTTAAAGAAATAAAATCTGACCTACTGCTTTTGTATTCATTCTCACATGAAATAAGTTGGGACACACAGCCTTATCTCAGGTAAGGCAGGGCTCTTTATAAATCTTAAGTGTTTTAGTTCTAAAGCTGATCTTTATTTTTTAAATATTATTTTTAAAAGTTTACATAAATTGTTTGAGGTCACATGAACATTAGCTAACACCATATAAAATCACTTTAAAATATGAATTAAACAAATGCTGAAAGTTTTTAACCTTTACATAGATTAGGCTCTCATTAACATAAAGTACATTTAAATTGTTCCCCAATGTAAAAAGTAAGATTAAACTTTACATATCTTATTGATAACAGGTGAATAAATCCCCATAAAACTTCAGAACACCAGCTTGATATAATGCTCTTTTAAAATTTTTACCTTACAAACTTGCATACCTGTAAGATATGAGCACATTAGTAGCATCACAATTACATTGATGTTTCTACATTAACCAAGTTTAGCTTTTAAAGAAATGGCAGTACAGTGCTCTAAAATAACAGTTCTAATTTAATCAGTTGTTTAATTTCTATGGTTGCTTGCACAAGAAAAAATAAAACTTAATAAACACAATGTTATGGGTAAACTTATGTTTTAAGAAATTTTTGTCTCTTTAACACATGATTGATTTTTACAATCTTTTACAGAATTTAGTCAAACTTATACAGACGTTAGTAAGTCAATCAGATATCTAACAAAAGTACTCGTGAATGAGTAATCCCATATCAAATTTACTTTACTTATTTATCAAAATATTAGACACATGTATTGAAGAGTGTAAACCATTTTTATGTTGAAGGAAAAGTCCTAGAACCAAGGCATATTAGACATTTTGTAGATATTAATATTTTATCAGATTTTTGAATACCTTGAAAAACTTGAAAGCTTAAATTTAAAGACATTTATTTTTATCTGTTTATCAAATTTAATTGAATTATTTAAATCACGTGAATTGAAGATCTTTAGATCCACTTTTTAAAATTTGTTTTTATGAGTGCTTTTTTTTAATGAGTGCTCCTTATATATATTAATTTGTATATCATATATAAAATATACGGACATATGTATATATAGACATACAACACATAACAAAATTGAGCACACATAATAATAGTAAAGGCCTTGTAGCTTTTCGCAGGTGAAATCTCCATTGCAATGTTTCAAAAAGTCCACAGTTGGTCAAAGATAGTACTGATCAGAAAAACATTAACCTAGGTCTGTATGATCAAAATCATGAGCTCAAAAAAAAAAATAAAGTATCTAAGGAAAAAAATAAGAGTCCTAGAAAAAATGACTGGCCAGTAATTAGTAAATACCATACAATTTACCTTTTTTCTCTTAGGCCTCAGATCAGTCTCCTACTAAGCTTGCAGGCTTCTTTCATTTGCCTTTCAAAATAAGTCATGGCTGAGGTCTGGAAGGAGCAGGATAAAACTGCTTTTCTGAGCAGACACCTCAGGCCTAAGGCATTTTAACCATAATTTTCAGGTTCGGATGTTGAAAATTATGGTACAAGTTTAAGATACAATTCACAAAATTTTATATCTTTACATCTTGTTTTGTCAACAGATATCATACTATGATTTACAATCCTTGTCCAGATTAATGCTCTCGAACACATAGTGATATTTTCACAGGCTACCCAATTCAAAATTGGTGAAAAATAAAGACTGAATGATTGGGAAGTTACTTGCCAATTTGGAAGTAGAGTTCTTTAGTTTTCCATCCTAAGTATTTAAGTTCTCTGGCATGAATTATCTGAAATCATAAACTAAACCATTACCTAAACCCGACTTTTAACTGCAAGATTTTGCAATGCTTCAAAAACCCATTCAAATACCAGATTGTTACAAGAAAACATCATAATTTAGACACACATTCAGCTAAGATCATTCCCAAGAAACAATTTATAATATCAACACATTATTGCACATGTCTTAAAGGGCCAGAAACAAAGACACAAGACAGACAGAAAGAAGGTCCAGACTATGGCTGTCAGACAGAATCCTTTAAACCTGAGCAGATAAGAAAAAAAATCTCCTACACCAGTGGCACCATAGATGTCCACAAGGGGGGGGCAGATGTTTTAACAGAGGGGCAACCTGAAATGTACAATTAAGGGTCTCCATGGTGACTTTAATGCATTTAGTGTCCCCTTTTTCTTTTTCTCTTTTTTAACAAGACAGTGGTGGCATAATCCTTACAGTGCAGGGAAGGAAGGAGGGAATTCCCTGAAGCAACAGGGCTTCAGCAGCTGCTGGGAGTCCCTCAGTCCCTCCTTTTACTTACAGGATTATCTCCTCTGGTTCGGTTCCACCCCAAGCATGTTCCATCTAGTAACATTTCAGTAGTCAGCTCTAAAAATGTTCCGGGACAGGGGGTGGGGGAGGGATTTATCAAAATTTGTAACTTAAAGTTCGGCTCCTGACCTTGAAGCCAATTAATGCCAATTTAATAATGAGGACAAGGTTTTTAGAAAAAGAAAAAGGGAGGTTTATTGCTTTGGTAACAAAGAAGAAACACAGGGAACCCTGCCCAGAGGTTGTGACTCTCTTGATCTGGAGGGCCAAGGGGTTTTAATGGAGTTTCACTTGTTAACCTGGGAGATACTCAGTTCTTAGGTCCCCAGCAGGCATTGCCCTCTGCAGTGGTTATACTCCAGGCAGCCAGCTAGGAGCTTCTCTCATCCTGCTTAACAAAGAGGGGTAAAGTTCATCGCAGTTCCTTAAAACAGAGTGGGAAAGAATATCAGGCTTACTTTCTTTGTTACCCATTTTCACGTCCAATATACTTATGTTTTCACCACAGAAATCACAGAACAAAACACACAAAACAAACAAGAAAAACATATAGAACACAGAACAAACACAAAATACAGAAACCCGAACTTGAAACAAAAAACATAGGAGCAATGCAACGTCTTGCTAAAGCTCCGAAGTAGGACCACGTACATGCCAGTCATCACATCTCTACCATTCCAGATGAATTCCCTACAGAACAGAACAGAGGACAGAACGATTCTCATTACTGTACCGAAAACGAGTATATGTGAGCCTCCCCAGGACACCTCTATGTCATCAGAACAGATCTCCGTTAAACGGATATCAGATGTTATAAAGGTGCCACTTAATTTTTGAGGCCTCCTCCACCAGGTGATTGCTAATAGTTTTAGTGCGGTGGTTCACCGCAGTGCTCCTGGGACCTAACGCTCACTCCATGACCTTGGAACAGCTTAAGATGTGCACCCACTAGAGTGGCTCTCCAGCCCGGAGCCCTGAAAGGAAGGCCAGATTCAGATTTTCCAGCAGTCTGGTCTTGTGATCTGGTCGGCAGGGTCATCTTGCTGGGGAACTCAAAAAAATTAGATGAGGACACAAAAAAAGAACACTGACTCCAACTAAAATCAAATTGAGGCAAGCTTATTATGTCAACCAGCTGGGCTGCCTCTCCATCCCCAAACGGCAGGAACAAGACAACAACCCTGCCTTTCCTACAGCACAGCTATATAGCCCAGAAAGTTACACAAAATGGGGGTTACAGATAACAGAACTTTGACAAGCATCACAAAAATGGTAGTTCATTTATTTATTTATTTTTTTTTTGGTGGCCCCAATATCAGAAATTATGAGGGCAAATAGAGCCTCAGAGAGGGTCGTTGTCTGGCCAGGGAAGGCCAAAATTTATGATGTGTCACTAAAGTTTCAGCGAGGGCTGCTATCTGGTCAGAGAGTCAAGCATGGGTGAATTCAAGGCAAGGGCAGGCATTCCAAGCAGGTTCAGAATTTGCAGTTATTTATAGTAAAGCCAAAATTAACTTTTTATGGCTTTGTGGCAAGATGGCTCCCAATTTTAATAAAAGATCAGGTTGGGTCTATCAACCCGTGTCCCTTACTTTTGGAAACTACTCTACCACCTCCAAGGTTGTGAACTCCTGAGCATTTTCCAGTACAGATATGTATTCACAGATTTTCTAACTCTTCTACTCTAATTGTGTCTTACTTGGGGCAAAGATAATTTCAAGGTATTGTGCTGGATGAGAGTGGAAAAATTTTTGTGCAGCACATATTTGCATACACATTGGATTCATTATCTAATTTTCCATTCAAAATACTGAATCCATGACACTAACCAAAACCAGACTAGACTCTGACTACTAATCCTAATATGATCGAGAAAAACAACCCAAAGAGAATAGAAATAGAAGCAGTTCAGAGTAGGCATGGTGTATAGTTAGACTTGCCTTTTGCCTGATAAAGTGTTGGTGTTATAAATCTAGTCAATTTTTAATTGAAATAGTTCTCCATGTGTTTTTAAAGTTAACAAATATGTGAATTCCTGTCTCCCTTTCTCTGAAGCCTATTCAGCACATGTATTTTTTAGGTTCACATATAGAATCCTACATGGTATCACACATACATTCTTATGAGGTGGCTGACTTGGCAGATACAAATCGTAAAAAGAGATCACTCCTCCTAAACACTGTTTTAACAGAAAATCCAATCTATGGGTTTGCTTCCTAGTTGAACAACATTATACATAAATACAAGTTCAGTAAAATAAATACTTTTGTATCTGTGAAAGATATATATTTCATGATGAATTTCGATTGGCATATTTTTGCTAATTTTTAATGTTCCTGTGTGTGTTTTGTGTGTGAGTGTGTGTATATGTATGTATATATATATATATATATATATATATATATATACACACACACACACACTCTCCAGATTTTTCAAAATATGAAATATATATGCCTTATTATACACTCCCCACATTCATTCATGTTCATGTATGTGGATTTATAATAAACTTTTCACAAGATTATTCTCAAAAATATTCATCCACCTGAAATACATATTTGTCTCCTAGTACTGAAAAATAACTTTAGTGAATGGTGCACACAAATCCTAATATTTCTACAGTATCTGACCCAGTTTAACATTAATGCAAGTAGATTCCTATGTGACAAGTTGTGTATTTTGACGTTCATTTTTATGCAACACTAGTACATTACTATTTCTTCAGTTTATGCACATCATAAGATATATATTTATCCACAAGTTCATAAATTTATAGACATTTGTTTCACTTTCAATTACTTCCTGCTTCAGAACACATGTATTCCTCCAGGTTTCTTTTTTTTTAAATTTTTATTGTTGGTTGTTCAAAATATTACATAGTTTTTGATATATCATATTTCACACTTTGATTCAAGTGGGTTATAAACTCCCACAGATTGCAGAAAAACATCAGTTACCCATCCATTGATTTACATATTGCCATACTAGTGTCTGTTGTATTCTGCAGCCTTTCCTCTCCTCTACTATCCCCCTCTTCTTCCCTCCCCTCCCCTCTTCTCTCTCTACCCTCTCTACTGTTATTCATTTCTCTCCCTTGTTTTTTTTCCTCTTTCCCCTCACTTCTTCTTGTATGCAATTTTGTATAACCCTGAGGGTCTCCTTCCATTTCCATGCAATTTCCCTTCTCTCTTCCTTTCCCTCCCACCTCTCATTCCTGTTTAATGTTAATCTTCTCAGGCTCTTTGTCCCTACTCTGTTATTAGTTACTCTCCTTATATCAAAGAAGACATTTGGCATTTGTTTTTCAAGGACTGGCTAGCTTCACTTAGCATAACCTGCTATAATGCCATCCATTTCCCTGCAAATTCTATGATTTTGTCATTTTTTAATGAAGAGTAATACTCCATTTTGTATAAAAGCCACATTTTTTTTATCTATTCGTCTATTGAAGGGCATCTAGGCTGGTTCCACAGTCTTGCTATTGTGAATTGTGCTGCTATGAACATCGATGTAGCCGTGTCCCTGTAGCATGCTCTTTTTAGGTCTTTAGGGAATAGACCGAGAAGGTTAACAGCTGGGTCAAACGATGGTTCCATTCCCAGCTTTCTAAGAAATCTCCATACTGCTTTCCAAATTTGCTGCACCAATTTGCACTCCCACCAGCAATGTACAAGTGGACCCTTTTCCTCACGTCCTCACTAGCACTTGTTGCTGTTTGACTTCATAATGGCTGCCAATCTTACTGGAGCAAGATGATATCTTAGGGTGGTTTTGATTTGTATTTCTCTGACTGCTAGAGATGGTGAGCATTTATTCATGTACATGTTGATTGATTGAATGTCCTCCTCTGAGAAGTGTCTGTTCAGGTCCTTGGCCCATTTGTTGATTGGGTTATTTGTTATCTAATTGTCTAATTTTTTGAGTTCTTTGTATACTCTGGATATTAGGGCTCGATCTGAAGTTTGAGGAGTAAAGATTTGTTCCCAAGATGTAGGCTACCTATTTACTTCTCTTATTGTTTCTTTTGCTGAGAAAAAACTTTTTAGTTTGAGTAAGTCCCATTTGTTGAATCTAGTTATTAACTCTTGTGCTATGGGTGTCATATTAAGAAATTTGAATCCCGACCGCACAGTATGTAGATCATAGCCAACTTTTTCTTGTGTCAGACACTGTGTCTCTGATTTGATATCAAGCTCCTTGATCCATTTTGAGTTAACTTTTGTTCATGGCAAGAGAAAGTGATTCAGTTTCATTTTGTTGCATATGGATTTCCAGGTTTCCCAGCAACATTTGTTGAAGCTGCTATCATTTCTCCATTGTGTGCTTTCAGCCTCTTTATCAAATATAAGATAGTTTTAGTTTAGTGAATTGGTTTCTGTGTCCTCTATTCTGTACCATTTGTCCAACCGCCTGTTTTGGTACAGTACCATGCTGATTTTGTTACTATTGCTCTGTTGTATAGTTTGAAGTCTGGTATCACTATACCGCCTGATTCACAGTCTTTTCATGAGACTTCATTCCAAACGCATTATTTTCTATTTCCATAATCACCTTTGAAGCAAAACTCACATACACGTCATGATCAACCATAACCCTAATATTACCATTAGATGTATAACTGGTTGGAATGAAGGATTGTACATCAATATAGATTTTCTGTATATTTTCAGATATCAATTCAATCCATTATTTAAAATTGGAAAAAGTTATATTATTTGTTCACAGTATGGTCTATTCATGCATTATGTCTATATTCATAGACACAGGGTACACCTTTTTATACCCCCAATACTTATTTATACATCTTCAAAATATTGCTCCCAGAAATGGTGGAAGAAATACTCATATCACCTGATGTACATATACATTTTATCAAAGTAATATTCTGGACACAATTACAAAGATCACACTTAAGTTTGTACCAAAGCCTAAATGGAAAGTGAGCATGGATCACGAAAAACATCCATGTCCAGGTTGCCTAATGCTCTCAAATGTCAACCCGATTGGTGACTACATATTTGTTTCTTCCTAAGATTATATATTCAACATCAAGCCAGTTGAAAATGTCTAATCCTATCACTCAGTTTATACTTTGCCTGATTTCCTAATGTCTCTATTATTATCTGCTTTCCTTCATATTTTCCCCAGTTCATCATTGTGACTGACTCTTCACATGTGCTCACATTTACACTCACTCTGTACCCAAAACCCTATTGCTAAAGATTTTTTGGACCAAATCCTATATTCACCCTTCCGACTAATTCCTAATCCTACCGACTATCCCTTTTTGAGTGGATGTTCTCTTCGACATTCAATCATCCAAGGTACAAGGAACGCTACCATTGTATATTGATTAATCTGAGACATCTGTGCAGAATATAATTCAAAGCTAAGTATCCCAGTCAAGGGCCCAAAGACCTTCTGGGCTTCAAATTTTACCTAGATTTCTGTATTCATACTTATATTACACTTATATTCCTATGAATATTTCAGGTTCCCAATACCATAATTCATCCCGTAGAATGATTCCTAACCCAAATGGAACATGATATTAACCCTAACCATACACTGTTCCCTCAATCTAACTTTACGAAAGAGCAGGGACAGAGTTGGTCTTACAATACAGGAATTTAGAGGATCCTCCACCTGCTGAGAACCTCAAAGGTCAACAAAGAAATGATCCCTGGAGAAGATATAGGCAGCTATGAAGGACCTGTGAAAGCAAAAGTCATATTCCATGGCAAACAACTTGGTCAGATGAAGGGATGTGTCTGAATCAACATTTCTCTTCTTAATGTATAGAAGATGGAGCAAACCAGGCTTGAACTCTGGTGTGATTCCCCTTACAGACTGAGTTCTGGAACTGACATCAGAAAAATATTGCCATTAATTGTGTTAGGATTTTAGGAGGCAACGCATGAGAGTCACCCTTGGAAAGAAAACTGAGATCTAGGAACAGGGTGGCTTTCCACAGAGCACTGGGAATCTCAGCCAGAATATCACATGATTTTATTTTGAAAGACGTGGCAGCCATAGTTGACAGTCAAAACACACATGGACCTCACATTGTAGACTGCAATAGGCCTGGCTTCATGTGACCTATTGGCCACTTTTTGGGAAGCCTTGCCTGTGAGAGTTCTCCAGAGTTTTCATTGAAATGAGCTTCCCCACCATTTAATGGTTCCTGAATGAATTGTAACCCACAGTGCCTTCAACATCTTCCTTGAAAAACGGCTAGATAAATTCCATGAAATTTTTGAAATTCCCAAGACCAGGTGGCACTGGAGAACCTTTGGATGTCCTGTTGCTGATCATGAGTGTACCAGACAGTGCCTTGATTTACTGGGTTTCATGAAAATGGTGTAGAACAGATTTGCCAGTAAGTTGGAGCCTGCTGATTAGTGGGTGTAGAGCAGTGGTGTGCAGGTGTGTGATAATACATCTGTTGTGGGGCCATGTGGATCTGCCATTAGCTTCCAAATGACTTGTGATTGACATGGTGTAGCCAACAGAAGCTTATTTGTAAATGCATCTTGTTATATGGAGAGATTTCAGGGCAATGTTCAGAATCATGTTGCTATGTATAAGGGGGCAAGCTCTGTGGGATATTAGCCTGGTTGATGCATTCCCCTGCAGACCCTGACCCAACACACGTGACAGAACCCGCTCCAGCACTGTGTCCCAGTTGAACTCCTTGTATTTTGTGGAGCAAATATGAAATTCCCAATGCAGCAGGAAGAAAAACCACGGAAAGTGGAGGACGAAAAAATGGCTTCACTGTCCACACGGGGAGACACTTAGCCCACAGTGGCCACATTTTACCAACAAAAAGCGAATTCAGCACTGCTGCCTCATGTTCATTGGAAAAGAAGAAACCATGTCCTCCAGGTCACATAGATGCAGACACAGCTTTGATGGTCTCATTAGTAAAGAATCTAAAGCTCCTGACAACAATATATATTTCAAGTGTCAAACCTCAGAGGCAGTTCCTCAAGAAGTCTTTAGGCCGAAAGAGCTCCATGTTTGTGGAATGTTTACCCTGTCCCTTACTTTTGGAAACTATTCTACCACATCCAATGTTGTGAAACCCTGAGCATTTTCCATTCCATATATATATTAACAGATTTTTTTACTCTACTCCTCTATTTGTGTGTTATTTGGGGCAAAAGTAATGTCAAGGCATTATTCTGGATGAGAGTGGGAAGATTGTTTTGTAGCACATATTTGCATACACATTGGATTCATTTTCCTATTTTCCATTCGAAATACTGCATCCCTGACACTAATCCATATGCTACTAGACTCTGACTACTAATCCTAATATGATAAGGAAAACACCAAAACAGAATAGAAATAAAAAATTTCAAAAGAGGCATGGAGTATAATTGGACTTGCCTTTTGCAGGATAAAAGGCAGCTGTAAAAAATCTAGTAAATTTTTAATTGAAATAGTTCTCCATGTGTTTTAAAGTTAACAAATATGTGAATTTCTGTCTCCCTTTCTCTGTACCCTCTTCAGCACATGTATTTTTATATGCACATATAGAATCCTACCTGGTATAACACGTAGATATTTGTGAGGTGGCTGACTTGGCAAATACAAGTTGTGAGAAGAGATCACTCAGCAGAAACACTGTTGGAAGTGAAAATTCACCCTATGTGTGAGCTTCCTAAGAGATCAAGATTATTCATAAATCCATGTTCAGTAAAATAAATATTTTTTCATCAGTGGATGATATATATTTCATGATGAATTTCGATTGGAATATATATTGCTAATTGTTAATGTCTCAGTGGTTTTATATATATATATATATATATATATATATATATATATATATATATATATATATATATATATATACACACTCTCCAAACTATTCAAAATATGAAATATATGATCTACATATACATTTTATCACAGAAATATTCTGGACAAAAAATGCAAAAGACACAATATGATGGTATCAAAGCCTAAATGGAAAGTGAACATGGATTACTAAAAACATCCATGTCCAGGTTCCCTAATGCTCTCAAATGTCAATCATATTGGTGACTACATATTTGTTGCTTCCTAAGATTATATATTCAAACTCAACCCTGTTGAAAATGTCTAGTCCTATGATTGACTTTATACCTTACCTGATTTCCTAATCTCTCTAATGATATCTGCTTTCCTACATATTTTTCCAAGTTCACCATTGTTACTGACACTTCACATGTGCTGACATTGACATTCACTCTCTAAACAAAACCCTATTGTTAAAGAACTTTTTTTCCAAATCCTATACACACTCTTCTTCCTAAAACTTCCAACTATCTTCCTATTCCTACCTACTATCCCTTTTTGACTAGATGTTCTCTTCAACATTCAATCGTCCAAGGTACAAGGTCCTATGCCATTGTATATCGATTTATCTGAGATATCTTAGTAGAATGTAATTCAAAGTAAAGTATCCCAATCAAGGGCCCAATGCCCTTCTGGGCTTCAAATCTTACTTAGATTTCTGTTTTCATACATATATTTCACCTCTATATTTTTATAAATCTTAAAGGTTACCAATATTATAATTCATCCAGCAGAATGACTCTTTACCCAAATCAAAAATGTTATTAACCCTAACCATACACAGTTCCCTCAATCTAACTTTACAGAAGAGCAGGGACAGAGTAGGTCTTAAAATACAGGAATGTAGGTGGTCTTCCTCCAGCTGAGAACCTCAAAGGTCCATGAATAAATGATCCCTGAAGAAGATGTAGGCAGATATGAAGGACCTGAGTGAGCAAAAGTCATCATTCATGGCAAAAACCTGGTCAGGATAAAGGGTAGTGTCTGAATAAGCCCCTCTTTTCTTAATGTAGAGAAGATGGACAAAACCAGGCCTGTGTGGAGAGCTGTTCCCGGGTGCCTATGGTTGATATTGCATTCTAACTTGTGAAAGTGTCACAGGAAGTAGGGGCAGCCTCCATCTCATGGGACCATTGGAAGCAACTATTAGGACAAAGTGGTTGCCAAGGTAGTGGCCTCATTCAGTTTCTGAAGAAAGTGACCTCACCACACTTCCTTGTTGATGGAACTCTCTGAACATGGGATCCAGGAAGCCAGGCACCCAGAGCCAGTCCCAGTCCCAGTCCCAGTCCCAGTGGTCTCACTTGTTTGGATTTAGCATGGACAGATTCACTCTTTCTTGGTACCTACTGATGTGAGGATGGCCAAATGTGAGAAAAGCTCTGAAGAGGGGTCTTTTCTGAGAAAGCAGGTAGTGGCTCACCGCTGACTCTTGACAACTTCACAGAGTTGGACAAGGAGATCAGTTCTGAGACAGAACAGGTCATTTCAGGGGAATATAGTGTGGCCCACCAGTCAGAGGACACTCCAGATTGTCATAGACCTAGTTGCAGGAAGTAGGTGACTTTGAGGGTGTGGGTGTGAGTTTGCGGATTTTGTCTCATGTTCTGAGAATAGGTAGGAATGGCGGTTTGTTGGGTTTGGAGTGAATAACTTCTGTTCATGTATGTGGATTTATAATCAACTTTTAACAAGATTATACTCAGAAATATTCATTCACCTGAAATACATATTTATTTCCTAGTACTGAAAACTAACTTCAGTGAATGGTGCATATAACTCCTAATATTTCTACAGTAACTGACCCAGTTTAACATCAATGCAAGTAGATTCTTATGGGACATGATATGTGTTTTGGAGTTCGTTTTAATTCAACACTGGTACATTACTATTTCTTAAGTTTATGCACATTACAGTATATATATTTCATTCACAAGTTCACAAATTTATAAGCATTTATTTCACTTTCAATCACTTCCTGCTTCAGAAAACATGTATTCCTCCATGTTTCTTGACTGGTCTTTTCATGACACTTCTTTCCAAACACATTATTTTTGATTTTCATAATCATTTTGAAGCAAAACTCACACATTCTTCATGAAAAGCCATAACCCTAATATTACAATTAGACGTATAACTAATTGTTATGAATGATTCTATATCAAAATATGATTTCTTATATATTTTCAGTTATCAATTCAATACATTATTTAAAGTGGAAGCAGTTATATTATTTATTAACTGTATGGTCTATTAATGCATTATCTCTCTATTCATAGACAAGGGGTACACCTATTTTACCTTAGATACTAATTTATACATCTTCAAAATATTCCTAAAAGAAATGGTGGAAGAAATACTCATGTCACCAGATCTACATATACATTTTATCACAGTAATATTCTAGACAAAAAAAAGTCACCCTTAAGATTGTACCAAAGCCTAAATGGAAAGTGAGCATGGATTACATAAACTTCCATGTCCAGGTTGCCTAATGCTCTCAAATATCAATCCTATTGGTGACTACATATTTGTTTCTTCCTAAGATTATATATTCAACCTCATGCCTGTTGAAAATGTCTAATCCTATCACTCATTTTATACTTTACCTGATTTAGTAATGTCTCTATTTATATCTGCTATCCTACATATTTCCCCGGTTCATCATTGTGACTTACACTTCATGTGTGCTGAAATTTACATTCACTCTCTAACCGAAACCCTATTGCTTAAGAAGTTTTGGTCTAAATCCTATACTCACTCTTCTTTCTAAACCTACCGACCATCTTCCTAATTCTATCTACTATCCCATTTTGAGTGGATGTTCTCTTTGACATTCAATCATCAAAGGTACAAGGTCCTATGCCATTGTTCATCGATTTATCTGAGACATTTGTGCAGAACATAATTCAAAGCTAAGCATACCAATTAAGGGTGCAATGCCCTTCTGGGCTTCATATCTTCCCTGGATTTCTGTTTTTATACTTATATTTCACCTATATATTCTTGTAAATATTATAGTTTCCCAATACCATTATTCATCGTGCAGAAAGATTCCTAACCCAAATTGAACATGTTATTAACCCTAACCATACACTGTTCCGTCAATCTAACTTTACAGAAGAGCAGCGACAGAGTTGGTCTTACAATACATGAATGTAGGCGATCTTCCACCTGTTGAGAACGTCAAAGGTCCATGCAGAAAGGATGCCTTGAGAAGATGTGGGCAGCTATGAAAACTTGAGAGAGAAAAGTCATCTTCTATGGCAAACAACCTGGTCAGCATGAAGGGATGTGTATGCATCCACCTCTCTCTTCTTAATGTAGAGAAGATGGTCCAAACCAGTCCTAGGTGGAGAGCTGTTCCCGGGTGCCCATGGTTTATATACCATTCTAACTTGTGAAAATGTCATAGGAAGTAGGGGCAGCCTCCATATAATGGGACACTTGAAAGCAACTGTTAGGACAAAGTGGTTGCCAAGGAAGTGACCTCATTCAGTTCCTGAAGCATTGACCTACCTCACTTCCTTGGTGATGGAACTCTCTGAACTTGGGATCCAGGATGCCAGGCACCCGGAGACACTCAAGTCTCAGGCCCAGGGGTTTAACTTGTTTGGATTTACAAAGGAGAGTGTTAGTCTTTCTTGGTACCTTAAGATATGAGGATGGCCAAATACCAGGAGAACTCTGAATAGGGGCCTTTCCTGAGAAAGCAGGTAGTGGTTGGCCACTGGCTCCTGAAAACTTCACAGAGTTGGGAAAGAAGAGCAGATCTGAGACAAGACAGGCCATTTCGGGGAAACATACTGTTGCCCACCAGTCAGAGGAAACTCTGGATAGTCACAGAGTTTAATGGGGGAAGGATGTGCCTTCGTGGGTGTGGGTGTGTTTTTGTGGTTTTGTCTCATGATCTGAGAATAGGTAGGAAAGGCGTTTTTTTCTTTGATTTGTAGTGGACTGCTTCTAGTAAGACGTTTGACAAGGCGAGTGTTTCTATGTCTGTGTATGCTACTGTGTCCGTGGTTGTAGACATTAGAAAAGAGAATGCAACAATTGATGTGTCCTGTATAGTAGAAAGCTTCCCAGCATTCATCCTGCCCAATTTATGAATGGACTGCCGCTTGCCTTAAAAATGAGCAACACCTGCTAACTTCCTAAGTTCCTGTTTTCTTCCTGAATTCTCGCCACTCTCCAGAATAGACTCATGGTTTTTGTCCAAAATATGTACCACCTCCAAGCTCTGTGACATGTCCATGTACTGGATAGCTGGAGGGAATGGCGAGCATCTCAGAAAACTCAGATATCAGTGTGACCAGGAAAGTCTCAGTGGAGAAACCATGCTTTGGACTTTTTCTTACCTATTGTTCTGTTTCCCTGAATGTCAGGAAGGTCTTTGCCTCAGGCCACCCCTTTGTGAACCCTGAAGAAAACAGTTTTCAAATGTAAATGAATGGGCATCACCTGTGGCTCTTTGCTTAATTGCTTTGGAAAAGGATGTGTCTGAATCAGCCTCTTGGCCCTGTGTGAGGCTGTGGCTTAGATTCTCAGCACCTGATTAATCCAAAGACAGATCCCATGTGTGCATCCAAAACCAAAATTGCCAAAAGAGCAGATATTGTGAATGAAGTCTCTTGACTTCATTTCTAAGGTTCCTGAGGCCCATCAAGTGAGAATAGGCATCCTTTGGGTAAAATGAGTTCTTCAAAGCCCTGTGGAGGCTAGCCCAGAGGTTTTTGGTTTGTCTCATGACTCCCAATCATATAAAGAATCTATACCTGACATTCAGTAGGCCTCAAATTGGAGATGCAGAGCAGTATTAACAGCAGGCCTATTTGATCACTCCTGGTTCACAAGAAGGGTTTCCAGGCCACCCGGACTTTAGGCAAATGAGCGGCAAGGGAGCTTATTTTTCACACCGTCTTGGGCTGCACCCCTCATGGAAAACTCCAGCCAGAAGTTATGATGAGTGTCTATATGTAAGAAGATGAGGGCCCTGTGGGTGTGTTTTGGTTTTCATTGTGGTCATTTTTGTGGCGGTTGGAAGAGATGACTGGGCCTACCTGGGCTTTAACTCTGGTGTGATTCCTCTTAGAGACTGAGTTCTGGAACTGACCTCAGAGAAGTACTGCCATGAAATGTGTTGGGATTTTAGAAGGCCACGCATCAGAATCGCCCTTGGAAACTGAGATAGAGGTCCAGGGAGGCTTTCCACAGGGCACTGGGAATCTCAGCCAGGATATCACATGATTTTATTCTTAAAGACTTGTCAGCCAAAGTTGAGAGTCTAAACACACATGGACCTCACATTGTAGACCTCAGTGTTCCTGGCTTCATGTGAACTTTTGGCCACTCTTTGGGAAGCTTGCCTGTGAGTGTTCTCCAGAGATTTCATTGAAATGAGCTTCCTCACCATATAATGTTTCCTGCATGAATTGAAACCCACAGTAACTCCAACTTCATCCTTCAAAAATGGCTAAATAAATACCATCAAATTTCTGAAATTCCCAGACCAGGTGGCACTGGAGAACCTTTGGATATCCTGTTGCTGATCATGAGTGAAAGAATTCCCCACACAAAGACACTTCGCTAGGAGAATTCCAATTTTATTGCAAAAAGCTGTGTGCTTACATAGAACTAAAGGGGTGATGGTAGGGCTTAGATAAATGGCAGGGCACCAATTTATTGGCAAGTTCTTTCAGATATCAGCTCCGGAGCCAAGGAATTAGTTCTCATTGGGGCTAAGGTTCCCCGCCAGAGAGATTTGAAATTGGCGCCGACGGGAGAGTTCACACGGGCGGGAACTTTTTGCATCACTGCAGAAAAGAGGAAGGTAGGAAGAAAAAGTCCTTAGGCACCATGTTGGGGTTTTTACTCTGGGGAATGGCTGCCGTTTATACTTTTCCCAACATTCCTCCCTTTTTGTTTTCTTAGGAAGTGTGGCGTCGTTGGTCAGATCCGGCTGCTTCTTGGTGTTTGGGGGCGCTGTGGGGCCTAGAATGGGAAGTGGAGGAATTCTCGGGGGTCAGGTCTGGGGATATCATGGCAGCCAGAAAGAAAACCCAGTGGCTACAGACAGCTACTTCCATAGGGGTGAAGTCTATGAAAGTTCCCTGAAGCCTCAAGTTGTCGATGGCATTGAACCAGTCCTGGATGGAGGAGTTTGTTGGTATCAGTCACTGGTCCTGTTTCAGAGACTCTGGGAAATACTGGAAGCGTTGCCTGGACATGGCATCACCAGTACCTGAAGAAGATCAGAGCGAATAAAAACAGAATTAAGATAAAAATTAAAGCAAAGGTCAATTTTTGGCAGAAGTACCATGTTGGGGGACTGACAGAGAAGAGGCCAAGGGCCATGAGGAAACTTAGAAGGACATAAAGACTCATTAATCCAGGATGGCAGATTAAAAGGTTCTCCGAGCTCGTTGTCTCTCACCGTCTGATGTCCGTTGCATTCCATCATGCCTGGTAGTGAGCTTCAGCACTGAGTGAACTGTTCTCTTGGAGATGTTGGGGGTTCATCAGTCATCAGAGGCTGCTAGTGCCTAAGCAAAAGCTGGTTGAATGTTTGATTAGAATTTGTTTTTCATTTGATTTTGAAGGCACTTCATTATGCAGGGCAAGAGAGCACAAAAAAGGAGCATCCCAATAAGGGGCCCCAAGATTGGTAGTAAGTACATGGCAAGAAAGGATTGGAAGCAATTGGGTTGATAATTCCTGCAATTTAACAACATTTTTTTCTATTAGGCCAGATTCATTAACATAATGACAACACTCCTCTCTGAGGAACAGGCATGTTCCCCCTTTTTCTGCAATGAGAAGATCAATTGCCCTTCGGTTCTGTAAAGCCAGTTGTGCCAATGAAGTAACCGTCACTGCAAGGAGCCCAGAAACTGAGCAGTGTTATCAAGTGCTTCCTGCAGTTTTTGTTGCAGGTCATTGGATGCCCATAGAGCATGACCTATAGCTTCACCAGAGAGTTCGAGACTCGCCGCTGAGGTTGTTAATGTGAGGCCTACCAGAACCGGCAGAAAGACTGCCCTAAGGGTGCAGGAAGGTAGGGCCACCTGTCGGAATTCGATGGGAGTATACAAAGACAGCTGAGGAACTACCGTAACCAAGAAACAGATGCCAGAGACATTGATCGTTGAGGTACTTATAGACCCGTTACACCAGAGAAAATGTCCAGGTTTCATAAATCAGGGCTCGATGGGGTGCTAAAGCTCAAGGAACAAATGGGTAAAGAATTCATTATTGTCAGATGGAAACAGATGAAAGGAAATAAAGTATTGGTGGAACAACTTTCCCATAGTGGGATACGTGTCACATGTAGGGGTTTTCCTTTCTTAGAGAAATTGTAGGTTTTTGCTGAAATATTTCCTGCCGCTAATGGGACCGCTGCTAGAAATGGACGACTAAGTGAAGCACAGAGAAAGAACTGAGAAGTAGGCACAGAAAGAGGGGTGGAGTTTAATAATCAAAGAGTTTGGTGTAGCAAATTGAGCCATGTGGGAGGGGGACCTGAGGGGGTTGAAGGCTCTGAATCCTCTTTAAATGAGCTATGGATAAGATCTCGAAGTTTTGATTCAGACTCCTTAATGTGTTCGACTACCTGGATGGTTGCCTTAGGTGGCGTAATCAGGGTGCGGCCAACAGTCATCCACATTGTGGTTCTGGCTGAGGTTGTCCGAGCATAGACAGCAAACTCAACATAGTCCCAACGTTTGGCCTTGGGGTCAGGTATATCTAAAGTATACCATCCATTGTTATTGGATGAAGAGCCTTTATGCCACTTTAGGTAACTAGAAGTCCACCCTTCATGGTAACCAAGTGAGTGGTAAGAATAGCTACCACGTTCATGATGGAACCTGCATGACTTATAGGGGCACCCATTATATATCTCAGGCCACCAATGACAATAGTCTTTGGTTTGATGAAAAAGGAAGCAAATGAAAGGCCAGTTCCAGCTACCAGGGACGAAGGTCCTTGAAGGTGACAATTTTAGGGAAATAGATGTGCAGTTGTGGATGAAGCAAGCAGTTGCATCCACTGCGTGGACATTCTGCATGCCATGTTCTGAGTATCATTCCCAAAGAGTGAAAAAATACATTGTAGCAGAGGAGGGTAGATACCAGTCCTGACAGAGCACAGAAAATAAGCAGAGCACAAAAAACAAGCAGTTAGAGAAGACTAGGGTGTTGGGAGAGCTCATTGTGCCTTCTTTAAGAGGAATTGTTCTGCGGGGAACACCGTGTTAGCCGCAACTTAAATGGGTGAGATGGGAGTGGAGAGCAGGAGTAAAGGGGAGGTTCAGGAGGTGATTCTTGGAGTTCCTCTGGGGTGGTCCTGTCGTCATCAGGTGGGCCTCTTGGTGATATGGCTTCAACCTAGATATGTGAATCCAAGGGGTGAGACAGTTGTCTGATAAGGAGAGTTAGGTGGAGTTGGGGGTACAGAGAATGACAGGATAGGGGCCTTCCCATTTTGGGGCAAGAGGCCCATTCTCCTCTGGGGTATTATATTAGACTAGACTCCCAGCTGTTAAGGGAGGAGTGTTTGGAGCGGGGACTGGGTCCAGAAGAAGCCAGTCCTGATATTTCCAGAGTTCCGAGCGAAGATAAAACAAGAGAGGCAAAGACAAATCTTGGGTGAGAGGTCCTTGTGAAATGACCAACCCAGGGGGGATAAGAGGTCTTGAATACCTTATCTCAAAGGGAGACAGTAAAGATGGTTTCTTAGGTAGAGCTCTGATTCGAAACAAATCCAAGGGAAGGAGTTTGACCCAGTCTAAGTTTAATTCCATTGTCAATTTGGTAAGGACTTCCTTTAGAGTACGATTTACCCTTTCCACTTTCCCTGAAGCCTGAAGGTGATATGGACAGTGAAAATGTCACTTGAAGGAGAGGGCTTGAGAGACCTTTTGTGTGATCCTAGAAATAAACTCAGGGCCATTGTCAGATTGTAGGAAAGTGGGCATTCCAAACCTGGGGATGATGACTGTCAGAAAGATTGAAGCTACAGTGGAAGCCTTTTATTGGAAATGGGAAATGCCTGAACCCAACCAGAGAAAGTGTCCACAAAGACAAGGAGGTATTTAGTGTGCCATACCTTGGGCATGTTGGTGAAATGTACCTGCCAGTCAGCAGTGGGAATGTGTCCCCGGGCTTGGTGGGAAGGGAAAGGTTTGGGCCTTAAAAAAGTATGAGGGTTGGTCCGCTGACAGATCTGACAATTAGAGGCTATATTCTGTAGCATGGCTTTGTCAGAGGGGGTGAGGGAGAAGAAGCTCTGTAAAAAGAGGGTCAAAGACTGAGAATCGGAATGGAATAGAGTATAAAGGAACTTGAAAAGATCCTTGTTCTTACTGGAAGAAGTAGTGGCTTCAGATGAGATGTCTAAAGTGGCCATTATATGTCCCCCAATGGGGGCAATAACTGGAAGTGGTGGCAGCCATTCGTGCCGCCTGGTCAGCTTTGGCATTGCTCTCAGTGATAAGAGAGCGGTCCTTCTGATGGGACCTACAATGGACAACTCCCAACTGGGTGGGAAAGTGGGAGGCCTCTATCAGATTGCTTATAAGAGCCGAATTAGTGATCACATTACCTTTGGTGGTAAGTAGTCCTCGCTCCTTTCATATTGCAGCATGGGAAAATAAGATATGGAAGACATATTTTGAGTCAGTATAAAGGGTGAGGGATTTGTCTTGTGCTAGAAGGCAGGCACGAGTGGCTGCTATGAGTTCAGTCTGCTGGTTGGTAGTTCCTGAAGGTAGAGCTTTGGCCTCTATAATCTCAGTGGCTGAAACTACAGTGTATCCAGAGTAATGAGTGCCATTCTGCCTAAAGAAACTGCCGTCAGTGAACCAGATAAGGTCAGGCTTGGTGAGTGGTCCCTCAGAAATTGAAGAATGACAGGGAAGGAAATCATCTAACGTTTCCAAGCAATTATGAATTGTTGTGTTAGACGTGGGAGTCATTGGGAGCAGTGAGGCAGGGTTCAGTGCAGAGCAGGGGAGGAAAGTAATATTAGGGTTTTCCAGAAATGAAGTGAGGAGCGACAGAACTCTGGATGGAGGAAGGGTTTGAAGGCCCTTATAAGCTAAAAGATCCTTCAAGTGATGTGGGGAGTGAATAGTTCAAGGGGCCCCAAAAGTCAGCTTAGAGGCTTCTTTGTGTAAAATCTGTTCAGCAGCCAGAGCTTTTAAGCAAGGGGCCTACCCACAGATTGTATGGTCTACTTTATTGGACATATATGCCAGAGGTGCATATGTAGGCCCATAGTTTTGACCTAAGACCCCAAATGCTTGCTCTCCTTTTTCATGGACATATAGATGAAATGGTCTTGAAATATCAGGAAGGTGCAAGGCAGGTGCCTTTAAGAGGAGTTGCTGAAGCCTGCAGAAGTGGTAGTTAGGGGAGGAGGCAAGAGATTCACTAGGGGGTCCCTTTGCTAGGTCATACAGGTTTTTGGCTAGAAGAGAATAATTTGGGATCCAGGCCCTAAAATAAATGCTAGTCCTAGGAATGATAGTATTTCAGCTTTCGTATGGGGCACTGGAAGATCAGAAAGGAGTTGCCTCCTATCCAGTGTTATTTCCTTTTTCCTAGGTGTAAGGCAAAAAACAAGATAGATGAGAAAAAACTGGAAAACATGGGCCTTGTGGAGAGACACCCTATATCCCTTGTATGCTAGGAAATTAAGAAGCTGGGCAGTGTGGGATTGAGAGTGTTCCCAAGAGGGACTACATAGAAGAAGGTCATCGACATATTGAAGGAGAGTAGAGTCAGGACAGGTCGGGTGAAAGGATGTGAGGTCCTGGGCAAGAACTTGGCCAAAGAGATGGGGCCTATCCCTGAATCCCTGTGGGAGGACAGTCCAGGTAAGCTGACGAGAATGGCGGGTGTGAGGGTCAGTCCACGTAAAAGCAAAGATATCCTGAGATTCTGATGACAAGGGAATAGAAAAGAATGCATCTTTGAAATCTAGGATCAAGAAGTGGGTAGTAGTGGCATGGATCTGAGAGAGGCAGGGGTAAGGGTTGGGCACTAGCGGGTGGATGGGGACCACAGAGGAGTTGACAAGGTGAAGGTCTTGAACCAGCCTGTAGGACCCGTTAGGTTTCTTAACTGCCAGAATGGGGGGTGTTGAAAGGAGATTGTGTAGGCCTAAGATACCCCTTTCATAATAAATCCTGGATGATGGGTTCTAATCCGAGGAAGGCTGTGGTTGTGAGTAGATATTGTGGTTGACTAATATATCTTGAAGGGTCGTGTAAGACAATAAGAATAGGACTTCATTTAGCCATAGAGGGTGTAGTTGTGTCCCAAACCTCAGGGTTAACTGGTTTAGATAGTCGTGGGAGACTGCATAAAGGAGGTGTATTTGCCCCTAGGAACATCATGAGGAAATGAGAGGTAGAATAATGTGGGGTGATATGTGAATGGTGACTTTTAATAGTGAGAGTATGTCATTAAGACATGACGGCCATCTGGGGTTTCTGGGTCGAGTTTTGTGTACTGTTGAAGGGCCTTGGTTAGTCTATCCTGGAAATCTGAAGGTGTTTCCTCCTTCCTTTGAATGACCTCCTGCACCTTTTGAAAGTTAACAGCCTTGCGGGTGGCCTTTTTCAGCCCCGCCAAGAGACAGGATGTAAAAAGGTCACGAAACTGTAAGCCTTCACGGGTCTTGTAATCCCATAGGCGATCCTGCTCTGGGACAGCATGAGGGCCTGTGGGGTGGGTAGGATTGGTCCTATGATTTTCATCAGCATGGGCTTGGGCTAGCTCCCAGACTCATTGCCTTTCCTTGGGGAGAAGTGTATTGGCCAAGAGCATGTAGATGTCATGATGAGTGAGGCTACATACTTGCAGGACCCATTGAAACTCCCGAATGTAAGTGGTGGGGTCAGTGGTGAAAGAGCCTAACTTCCTCTCTAGCTGAGTAATGTCCGACATGGAAAAGGGAACGTGGACTCTGATGACACCCTCGGGACCAGCTACCTCACGAAGGGGTGCAATTGTCTTGGGGGTGGGAAGGAGTCCCTTAGACCTGGTAACAGGAGGACTGAAAGAGGAAGGCGGTGAACAGGAAGGAGAGGGAGAGGAAGGGAGTGTCTCTGTGGAGGAGGAGGAGGTGGAGCAGGCAGAAGAGGGCGGAGGAAAGAGGGATGAAACGGAAGGCGGAGGATCCATGGAATTAGGCAGAGGAAGAGGAAGGTATAGCGGGAGAGAAGGGGCAGATGGGGCTGGGGGATAAGGTGGGGGTTCATCTGCTTGGTCGAATGAGGAAGAATCTGTGAAGTCAGGAATAGAAGTAGGGGAAGAGAGGGGTTTTCAAGTAAAGAGGACCTGAGAGGGAGGGCAAAAGGAGCAGAGAGCAGGGTGCTGTGTGTGAAGGCTAAAATCTTAAATGCAGGGAATCTCCCTCCACTTTTTCAGATGCTGGCAGTAGTTAAAAAGGTCCCGGAAGAGGTTTGGATCTAAGGAGCCTTCTGGTGGTCAATGATTGCCATTATCCAGTGGATATGTAGGCCAATCATGGGTACAGATTTTGATTAAAAGTTTGGGCTTGATGTCTGGTGTGAGGGAGAGTGTGGCCAGATTTTTTATTAAACATTTGAGAGGTGAGTCTTCAGGTGCAGACTAAGAGGTGCCCATAGTCACAGGGAGAGATGGGAGAGAGAGAGAGAGAGAGAGAGAGAGAGAGAGAGAGAGAGAGAGAGAGAGAGAATAGGAGTAAGCAAAAAGACAAAGAGAAAACCCGGGCTGGAACGGCTTCCAGGAAGCTCAGGGCAAACGGGGGTCAGGTGGGCGTCCCCAAAATGACAAGCCATCACGAGGAAATACAGAGGGCACTACCTGGTCATCACCAGTGAAGTGCGATCTGTGAAACCAAAAGGAATTGGAGCCAAGGGCAACCTGACGTCAGGAAAGTTTTCAACTGCAGCAGAAGAAGTCAGTAATGAAAACAAAACTCTGGCTCTGACAGAATGCAATTCCAGGCCGGGAGTTCAGTTTTCGCAGAGCAGAGAGGCAGCTTCAGCCAGACACAGCAACCCCACAGGATACAGCAACTCTAGCCGGCAGCAGCAGCGGCAGTGGAGCAGGAAAATCCATAAAGCCTCTCTTGTAAACTCAGAAGCCTCATGCCCCAAAAAGAAACGAAACACCAGAGGGTCCACTGCAACTAGTAAAGGTCTTAGTGGGAGGAATTCCCTCTCCCCTACCAGGCATCTGGAGTGTGCCTGATGATCACTGTCACAAAACCAGTGGCAGCCTGAAGGGAGTTGGCGAGCCGGGGTCAGGGGAGGATTACTTACATCAGATCAGTGGTGAGTGCAGAAAGCTGGCGTCTGAAAAGAGCGGACTAGGGCAGAGTGTCTCCGCGGAGTGGGGGACGGGGCTCTTGTTGGAAAGAGCTCACCCGTATCCTCTCACGGGGCACCAGAATGAAAGAACTCCCCATGCAAAAACACTTCACCAGAAAATTCCAATTTTATTGCAAAAAGCTGTGTGCTTATATATAACTAAGGGGGAGATGGAAGGGCTTAGATAAATGGCAGGCAACCCATTTATTGGCAAGTTCTTTCAGATATCACCTCCAAAGCCCAGGAATTTGTTCTCATTGGGGCTAAGGTTCTCCGCCAGCGAGATTTGAAATTGGAGGAGGCGGGAGAGTTCACACGGGCGGGAACTTTTCACGCCACTGCAGGAAAGAAGAAGGTAGGAAGAAAAAGTCCTTAGGCGCCATGTTGGGAATTTTCTCTGGGTTATGGCTGCCGTGTATACTCTTCCCAACAATTAATATACCAGACAGTGCCTTGATTGACTGGTTTTCATAAAAATGGTTTTTAACAGAGATGCCAGAAAGTTGCATCCTGCTGAGTAGTGGGCCTAGAGCAATGGTGGGCAGGTGTGTGATAAAACATCTGTGGGGTGGCCATGTGGATCTGCCATTGGCTTCCAAATGGCTTGTGACTGACATGGTGAAGCCAGCAGACCCTTATATGTAAAGGCATCTTGATATATGGAGAAGTTTCAGGACATTGTTCAGAATCAGGTTGCTATAGTCAAGGAGGCAAGCTATGTGGGATAGAAGTCTTGTTCTTTTATTCTCCTGCAGACCCTGACCCACCACACGTTACAGAACTCCCTCCCGCACTGTGTCCCAGTTGAAAACCTTGCATATCATGAAGCAAATACAAAACTCCCAGTGCAACAGCAAGAAACACCATGAAAATGGAGGATGACCATATGGTTTCACAGTCCACATGGTAGACATTTAGCCCCCAGTGGCCACAGTTTACCTAAAAAGAGAGAATTCAGCACTGCTGACTCATGTTCATTGAAAAAGAAGAAACCATGTCCTCCAGGTCTCATAGATTCAGTCAGAGCTTTGATGGTCTCACTAGAAAGAAAGCTAAAGCTCCTGACAACAACATATGTTTCAAGTGCCCAACCTCACAGGCAGATTCTCAAGAATTCTCTAGGCCAGTAGACCTCCATGTTTGTGGAGTGTTTACCCTGTCCTTTACTTTTGGAAACTCCTCTACCACTTCCAAGGTTTTGAACTCCTGAGCATATTCCATTCCAGATATGTATTCACAGATTTTCTAACTCTTCTCTTCTAATTGTGTCTTACTTAGGGCAAAGGTATTCTCAAGGCATTGTTCTGGATGAGAGTGGGAAGATTTTTGTGTAGCACATATTTACATACACATTGGATTCATTTTCAAATTTTCCATTTGAAATACTGAACCCCTGATACTAACCCATACCGTACTAGACTCTGACTACAAATCCTAATATGATGGAGAAAAATAACCCAAATAGAATAGAAATACAAGCAGTTCACAGGAGGCACGGTGTATATTTGGTCTTGCCTTTTGCATGATATAGGTTAGGAGTTATAAATCTTGTCAATTTTTTGTTGAAATAGTTCTCCATGTGTTTGGAAAGTTAACAAATATGTGAATTTCTGTTTCCCTTTCTCTGTAGGCTATTCAGCACATGTATTTTCATATGCACATATAGAATCTTACCTGGTATCACACGTACATTCCTGTGAGGTGGCTAACTTGGCAGATACAAAGTGTGAGAAGAGATCACTCCTCCTAAACGCTTTTGGAACTGAAAATTCGAACTGTGAGTGAGCTTCCTAGTTGAACAACATTATACATATATCCATGTTCAGTAAAATTATTATTTTTGGATCTGTAAATGATATATATTTCACGATGAATTTTGATTGGCATATATATTGCTACTTTTTAATGTCTTTGTTTGTGTTTTGTATATATATATATATATATATATATATATATATATATATATATATATATATACTCTCCAGATTTTTTAAAATATGAAATATATGCATCTTATTATTTACTCCCTACATTTATTCATGTTCATGTATGTGGATTTATAGTAAACTTTTCAAAAGATTATTCTCAGAAGTATTCATTCACCTGAAATACATATTTTTTTTTCCTAGTTCTGAAAACTAACTTCAGTGACTGTTGCATACAAATCCTAATATTTCTCCAGTAACTGATCCAGTTTAACATTAATGCAAGTAGATTCCTATGGGACATGATGTATATTTTGATGTTAGTTTTTATTCAACACTGGTTCATTACTATTTCTTCAATTTATGCACATCATAGTATATATATTTCATCCAGAAGTTAGTAAATTTGTACGCATTTGTTTCGCTTTCAATCACTTCCTGCTTCAGAACACATGTATTCCTCCATGTTTCTTGACTGGTCTTTTCATGAGACTTCTTCCCAAACACATTATTTTTGATTTCCATAATCACTTTTGAAGCAAAACTCACACACTCTTCATGATAAACCATAACCCTAATATTACTATTAGATGTATAACTCGTTGGAATGAATGTATGTATATCAATATAAGATTTCCTGTATTTTTTCAGATATCAATTCGATCCATTATTTAAAGTTGGAACTAGTTATATTATTTATTCACAGTATGGTCTACTCATGAATTATCTCTATATTCATAGACACAGAGTACACCTATTTGTACACCCAATACTAATTTTATGTCTTCAAAATATTGCTGCAAGAAATGGTGGAAGAAATACTCATGTCTCCTGATCTATATATTCATTTTATCAAAGTAATATTTTGGACACAAAAAGCAAAGGTCATACTTATGATTGTACCAATGTAAAAGTCATTCTAGCATTGGAGGAAGAGACAACCAAGAGACTGTCTCATGCAACAGCAAAGGGTTTATTCGGGGTCCAGAATGCTGGGGCTCAGACCTAATTTGAATAGAGCCTATAGCCCTTAGAACATCTTAAGCAGAGCTTACATACTTAACTTGGAGAGGGAAGGGAAGGAAGTTTATTGGTGGTTCAGGGCGAATGGACGGTTTGTGTGCAACTGAGTGAGGGATTACATTCTGCAGTTTGGCATTTGGGGATAGCACATTCTGGGAACAAGATTACCAAACAATTCTCAAGATTTCAATAGTGTTTTGTTAAGAATACAGAAAAACAGGAAGTGACAAATACCTATTTTATTAATCTTTCATTTCCCACTTCTTCTTCTGGTTACGTTTAATCATAAAAGTGATCATTGAGGGGTGTCACATTTTATGTCTGCTAGTGGGGTATATTGTTGTCTGATTACCAAAATTTAACTTGTCCAATTTGAGCTTGAAGAAATGAAACTACACGGTGGAGCAAACAGGGTCTAGAGTTAGCAATAATATGATGATTATTAATGGACCGGCCAAAGCTGATAAAAGCGTAGTTTACCAGGGGGACTGTGTGAACGAAGACTGTAACCACCCTTTTGGGGCCTCTCTCTCTCGTTGATGCGCTTTAAGGTGTCTTCTCAATTTACTCATAGATAATTTTACAACCAGTATGATCGGAATAAAAACAACATTCTTCCCTCAA
Source organism: Callospermophilus lateralis (assembly GCF_048772815.1). NCBI lineage: Eukaryota > Metazoa > Chordata > Mammalia > Rodentia > Sciuridae > Callospermophilus > Callospermophilus lateralis. The sequence continues at coordinate 86,987 of NW_027513923.1, forward strand.
TACAGCACAATGGCCCCCTTTTCTCATGAAGAGGAGGTCCAACCCTCGCCTTTTCTGTAAAACAACTTCAGAGAGAGATTTTAAAGATTCCTGTAAGGCTGTGATGGAGGTTTAATATCTTAAAGCTTTGTTCTACTGCTGCTTCTAATTGGGTCATTTGTTGTGTTTCATGGACTACAGCAGTGGTTCCTGTGCCCAGCCCTGCAGCAACTTCTATTCCTAATAGGATGGCTAAAGTGAGGAATACAGATTCCTGGCAGAACCGGGTTGTATGCCCCCCGCTATTTGATCTTAATGAACCTGCATCATGATAGAGCACTCTGGGAAACATCTGCACCATTACATAATTAATTGCACCAGTTGACAATTTTATGAAAACATAAACAATGTTTAAGTATATAGAATAATACTCTTGTTGGTATGGACAGGGCAAGGCACCTAAGATAGCACCGAAAACAGAGAAACAGTCCTATTTGGTTGCAACCGGATATAGAGGGCATTGCTTCTGTTGTAATCAATTAATCCCTTGAACCCCAAGTTTAGGTAGTTTTAGAATTTTGTCCCAAATATGTAATGGAAGGGGCTCAGAAGTTCACAGTCTGCAGAAGTCCACAAAAAGCAGTTTTTGTTTCTTTTTTTTTTCCTCTGTTCTGGGCAAGTTAAATTTTTAAGGACACCTAGGAGAGGGAGAGCTTTTTTCTTCTCTTTTTTGTTTTCTCCCTGCCAGCTGTTACCATGGGGTCCAGTTGGTAACTTCTTTATCTTACAAATGTAGCCATCCCTGTGAAGCCCCAGCTCAAGGCCAGAAGCCTTGTTCACATATTTTGTGAAAAATTAGTAAGGGGCTGTCTAGCTTAGGAGTGCTGATTTTTCCAGCCAGTTGCCAAGTAGAACAGGCAACACGAAAAGAGGAAGTTTGTCTACATTGAACTCTTTTATAGGGACTCTTTTGCTGAAAGTCCTAATGTCAGCCTTGGTGAAGAATTTTGGAGAAGGTCAGTTAAGACTTTTTTGTGGGCCTTTTACAGAGGGGAAAGATGGGGAAGGCGGGGGGGGAGAGCAGCTACATGGATCTGTGTATGAGAAAGGAGAGATGTAAAAGAATAATGAGAAAGGGGTTTGGGATTTTCCTAGCAACAAAATCGTGAGCAGTAGAACAGGTAGAGCAGAGGGGAAGACGGGAGTGAGTATCCCAAAAAGTCTCTGAGGGACTTTAAATTCTTAGTAACCTGTTTTCAGTGATGACAAAGCAACTTTAAAAGCCATTTTTATTACATCTTGGATAGGGTTCTGAGGGCTCTCCTCAGCTGGTTTGAGCTTTGGTATAGCTGGTAAGAGGACCTGGTGGGACCCGGTGCGGGCACTGACAGAAGAAGAGAGGAGTGAGTTGGTGGAGGGGTGCCTCACTACCTGCTACCTCAGCAAGGGGGCAATTGTCTGAGAACTGAGGTTTGGGTTTTGATCTAGAAATTGGAGGGGAGAAATCAGGTTGCTGAGGTGGGACTGACAGCAGAGATTCTGGAGCAGAAGGCAGAGGGTGAGGATCTATTGTAGAAGCATAGTTCAGGATGTGAGAGAAGGAGGGAATTGGCCTGCCCATAGGGGAATCTCCTTTCACCATTTTGAGCACTTGCAGAAGTTAAAAAGGTCACACAGAATTTGAGGATCTAGAGACCCATCTGGGGGCCATCAGTTTTGATTGTCTAATTGGTAATATGGTCAATGCTGTGTACTGAATTTGATGAGGAGTTTGGATTCCACCAGGCAGCCCCTGTATGCTCACATCCCCATGACTTACAGAAGAAGTCGGCTTTTGCCCCACACAGCCATGGCTGTTTGTGGTTTTGATAGTCCGCCGGGAAAACATAGTTATCTAGGCTAGCCAACCTGCATCTGGCTCCTGTGTCCCTACATCCATAATGTTTGTTTCCATTATCTATGGTACAGAAGGCATTTAACGGAATTTTAGTGGGATCCTCTTCTTCAGGGATATCCCAATAGGAACGACCTATAACCAGCTGACAAATATCTGGGTGGAGAGATGGCCACCAGGTCCCTAAGGGGGCTGTATGCGAGATAGATCATACTTCTTGTCTAGTAGGATTTGTGATTAGCCATCGCTGCTGTACGGCCTGATGAGCATTAGGACTACTTGTGGCCAAGCGGAGAATCTATAGCCTTATCCACCTGGTGAATACACCATTTGAAAGGGTTACCACTCTTTTCCAGTATCCAGCCAGAGTCTGGAGAGGGCGCAAGCTTGAGATGAGAGGCATGGATCCAGCAAGTGATTCCGTCTACATATACCACTGTAGGTGTTATAAGTAGCACCTGGTATGGTCCTTTTCAGCCGGGTTCCAGGGATGACACCTGATGTCGTCTTATGTAGACGAAGTCTCTTACTTGATATCCATGTGGAGTCCCCTCGTCCCCAGGGTGGTAGGCAGTGGCCAGCTGTTTCCACAGGTATCGCTGAGTTCTTTCAAGAGCTTTTAGTCTGTCAAGCAAGTATTTCTTGCATGAAACAGTGCATAAGGCAGGAACATACTCTAATGTTTTATGCCGGTCTCTAAGCTTAATTTCGTTTAGGTCTCTTTAATGGTTCTATTTATTTTTTTTTCCTGTCCTGAGCTCTGGGGTCTATATGCACAATGTAACTTCCAATTAATCCCCAGGGTCGTGGCTAAGCTCTGACTCACCTGGGCCATGAACACCGTTCAATTAACAGACCCTATTACCTTAGGCAGGCCGTGTCTTAGAAAAATATCTTTCAGGATGTACTTGACCACCGTTTCAGCGGTTGTTTTTTTTTTTTTTTTTTTCTTTTTTTTTTGTGAGAAAGGATTCAATCCATCCTGAAATTGTATTTACAAAGACTAAGAGATATTTAAGTCCATACCTTGCTGGCTTAATTTCAGTGAAGTCCACTTTCCAGAATTGTCCTGGTCTGGTTCCTCGTAGGTGCTTTCCTGCAGGAAGCTTGGAAGTGTAAGCATTAACCAATTGACAGAACCGACAGGCTTTTGTGAGTTATTTCCTTTCACTGTGAGTGAGTTAGTCGAAATCTCTGTTCCTGATCCTTCAGGAATGCCTGCAGTTTCTTTGAACCAAGGTGAGTAAGTTGATGTACATTTTTAATGTAGTGTAGGGCTTTCTGAAATTGCAGGCTGGGCTCAGTGAAGTTGAGGAGTTCAGTGTCAGTGTTTTAAATGTTATAAAAAGCTTGCTGGTGCTAAAGGGTCCATTGGAATTGGGCATCCTCATTTAACAGAGGGTATAAAGGAGCCGCAAAGAACACAAACCCACGTATCCATAACGTGCAAAAGCCAGCAGTCCCAAGAAACTCTCTGTGTTGTCCCCTGTTAGATGGCAGTGGTATCTGCACAACAGTTTGTTTTCTGGGCTCAGTGAGCCATCATTTACCGCCCCTAATGAAATACCCCAGGAAGATTACTTCTTGCTGGCAAATTTGGGCCTTTTTGGCCGAAGCTCTATACCCGAGTTCAGCAATTTCAGATAATTGTGCTTGGGTCCCAGACTCACAGTTTTACTTGGTGTTGGCAGCCAGTAGCAGGACATCCACATATTGAAGCAGAGTGACTTTGGGGTGCGTAGTTCTGAAGTTGTTGAGATTTCTGTGGAGGGCTGAATCAAAGAGAGTGGGGGAATTTTTGAACCCCTGTGGGTGTTTAGTCCAAGTTAGTTGACCAGACGTTCCAGTTTCTGGGTCTACCCAGTCGAAAGCAAACAGAAACTGACTATCTTTATGCAGAGTCAAGCAAAAGAAAGCATCTTTTAATTCCAGAAGAGTATACCATTTTCACTCAGCTACAGCAAACGGTTTATTGGGGGTCCAGCATGCTGGGGCTAAGAGCTCACATAAAAAGAATAGAGAGCCCTGAGAACAGCTTAAAGAGAGCTTATATACTTTTCTTGGAGAGGGCATGGAAGGAAATTTTTGATGGGTCAGGGCGAGTGGGTGGTTTGCATGCAACCAGGTGAGGGAGTACATTCTGCAGTTTGGCAGTTGGGGACAGCACATTCTGGGAACAAAATTAGCAAACAGTTCTCAAGATTTCAACAGTGTTTTGTTAAGCATACAGAAAAACAGGAAGTGACAAGTACCTATTGTATTAACCTTTCACCAAAGCAAAATGCAAAGTGAGCATGGAATACTAAAATCAACCATGTCCAGATTGCCTAATGCTCTGAAATGTCAATCCTATTGGTGTCTACATATTTGTTTCTTCCTAAGATTATACATTCAACTTCAACCATGTTGAAAATGTCTAATCCTATCACTCACCTTATACTTTGCCTGAGTTTCTAATGTCTCTATTGATATCTTTTTCCTACATATTTTCTCCAGTTCATCATTGTGAATGACTTTTCACATGTGCTAATATTTACATTCACTCTCTAAACGAAACAATATTGCTAATGAACTTTTGGTCCGATTCCTATACTCACCCTTTTTACTAAACCTACCGACTATCTTTCTAATCCTATGGACTATTCATTTTTGACTGGATGTTCTCTTCTACATTCAATCATCCAAGGTACAAGGTCCTATGCCATTGCATATCGATTTATCTGAGACATCTGTGCAGAACATAATTCAAAGCTAAGTATCCCACTAAAGGGCCCAATGCCCTTCAGGGCTTCAAATCGTACCTAGATTTTCTGGTTTCATACTTATATTTCACCGATATATTCTTGTGAATATTGCAGGTTCCCAATACCATTATTCATTCCGCAGAATGATGCCTAACCCAAATAGAATATGTTATTAACCCTAACCATACACTGTTCTCTCAATCTAACTTTACAGAAGAGCATAGACAGAGTTGGGCTTACAATACAGGCATGTAGGTGATCTTCCAATTGCTGAGAACCTCAAAGGTTGATGCAGAAATGATCCCAGGAGAAGATGTAGGCAGATATAAAGAACCTGAGAGAGCAAAAGTCTTCTTCCATTGCAAACAACCTGGTCAGGATGAAACGATGTGTCTGAATCAGCCTCTCTCTTCTTAATATAAAGAAGATGGACCAAACCAGCCCTGTGTGGAGAGCTTCTCCTCGGTCCCTATGGTTTATATACCATTCTAACTTGTGAAAGTGCCACAGGAAGTAGGGGCAGCCACTATCTCAAGGAACCCTTGGAAGCCACTGTTAGGACAAAGTGGTTGCCAAGGCAGTGACCTCATTCCGTTCCTGAAGGAATTGACCTAAGTCACATCTTTGGTGATGGAACTCCCTGAACTTGTTATCCAGGAAGCCAGGCACACAGAGCCAGTCCCAGTCCCAGTTGGCTCACTTGTTTGGATTTACCAAGGACAGAGTCTGTCTTTCTTGATACGTAATGATTTGAGGATGGCCAAATGCAAGTAGAGCTCTGAAGACGGGCCTTTCCGGAGAAAGCAGGTAGTGGTCAGCCCAGGCTCCTGACAACTTCACAGAGTTGGACAAGGAGACCGGATCTGAGACAGGACAGGCCATTTCGGGGGAACATAGTATGGTCCACCAGTCAGAGGACACTCTGGAAAGTCACAGACTCACTTGGGGGAAGGAGGGGCCTTTGTGAATGTGGGTGTGAGTTTGTGGATTTGTCTCATGTTCTCAGAATAGGTAGGAAAGTCAGTATGTTTGGTTAGGAGTGGACTGTTTCTAGAAAGTCGTTTGACAAGGTGAGTGTTTCTATGTCTGTGTATCTCACTGTGTCCGTGGTTGAAAACATTAGAAATAAGAATTCATCAATGGATGTGTCCTGTCTAGTAGAAAGCTTCCCAGCATTCATCCTGCCCATTTTAGGAATGGATTGCAGGTTTCATTATTGATGGGCAACACCTACTATCTTCCCAAGATCCTGTTTTCTTCCTGAATTCTGGCCACTCTCCAGAATAGGCTCATGGTTTTGTGTCCAAGATATGTACGACCTCCAAGCTCTGTGACATGGCCATGTACTGGACAGCTGAAGGGAATGCGAGCATCTCAGAAAACTCAGATATCAGTGTGACCAGGAAAGTCTCAGTGGAGAAACCCTGCTTTGGGCCTTTTGCTAACCTATTTGCCTGTTGCCATGAATATCAGGAAGGTCTTTGCCTCAGGCCAGCCCTTTGTGAATCCTGAAGAAAACTGTTTTCAAATGGTAATGAATGGGCATCACCTGTGGCTCTTTGCTTAAATGCTTTGTAAAGGGATGTGTCTGAATCTGCCTCTTTGCCCTGTGTGAGGTAGTGGCTTAGATTCTCAGCACCAGTTGGATCTAAAGAAAAATCCAATGTGTGCATCCAAAACCAAAATGCAAAAAAGATCAGTCATGGTGTATGAAGTCTCTCACCTTCCTCTTTTAGGTTCCTGACCTCCATCAAGTGAGAATAGGGATCCTTTGGGACAAATGAGTTCTTTCAAGCCCTGCAGAGATGATTGGGTTTTCTCATGACTCCAAATCACATGAAGAAACTATACCTGACAGTCAGTAGGCCTCAAATTGGAGAAGCAGAGCAGTATTAACGGCAGACCTATGTGATCAATCCTGGTTCACAGAAAGGGTGTCCAGGCTACCCTGTGGTTAGGCAAATGAAGGGAAAGAGACCTTATTTTGGAAACTCTCTTAGGCTGTGACATTCATGGAAACATCCAGCCAGAGGTTATGATGAATGTATATATGGAAGAAGATGAGGGTCTTGGGGGAGTGTTTTGGTTTTAATTGTGGTCATTTGTGTGGAGTTTGGAAGAGATGACTGGGTCCACCTGGGCTTGAACTCTGATGTGATTCCCCTCAGAGACTGAGTTCTGTAACTGTCCTCAAAGAAGTAATTGCTTTGGAATGGGATATGTCTTAATCAGCCTCTTGGCCCTGTGTGAGGCTGTGGCTTTGATTACCAGCACCGTAAGGATCTAAAAAAAGATCCCATGTCTGCTTCCAAAACCAAAATGACCAAAATTGCAGTCATTGTTGATGAAGTCTCTCGCCTTCCTTTGTAAGGTTCTGAAAGAATAAAAGAAATTGAAATTGAAACGTAAAGAACCAGGTTCTGTAAAGTATCCAGGCTGCACTCAGAGCCTGAAATTCCTGTGGCAGTTAAGACAATTCCTGGAACTGCCCTTTAGATGTGTGTTGAAATCTTCCCTGACCACCTAGTTACTTAACAACCTCTTCTCAAAAACCGTGCAGCTCAGCACATATACATCTCAGGGCTTCAACCAATCATTTTAAATGTATACCCCTTCTCAGGGCTAACCAATAGCACCCTGCCTGAACTATTCCCACCAATGAATGTGCAAATCATGTTTTAGAGTTGTTATTTGATTTTCCCACGGTATACGGTGATTTGCTAAAGGAAGCTATGATGTATGTTAAGTCCCTGCCCTCTCTAAAGAATGTATATAAAATCTGCTCATGTTGTTCTCGGGGCTCTTTGTTCCTTGCTCCTCTGAAGTGAGCTCTGAGCCTCAGCATGCTGGACCCCCAATAAACCCTTTGCTGTTTCATGAGAAATTCTCTTGGTGGTCTTTTCCTCCGACGTTCGGCCCACCTTTTCATCTGGAGGCCCTAGCTGAGAAATCCAGCAGTGACGAAAAAAAGACCCCAACAGACTCCTTTCAGAGTAAGTAAGGTGCCTCTTTCTGGTTTCAGGTTTCAGGTTAGGGCTTGGCAAAATGGCTGTCGGTGAAGAACATTAGCTCTCTGCGACGGTGGCTGACAGATGTGTCACAGAGCCACAGGCCACGTCCCTGGGGGACACTCCAGAGGACTCGGGAAATAGAGGATTAGTAGTTTCCTCAACTCGGTTATTTTTTGCTTCACGATTCGGTTTTCCAGCCCATCAGGTTTTGCTGGCTACTCAGTTTTGTTCATTGTCAGGAACTCATGTTGAGTTTACTGTCTGTCTTTATTGTCTAACCCATCATGTTTTGCCAGTTACTCAGTTCTAATCTTTGTCTTGGACTCATGTTAAACGTTTACTGTTTGTCTTTGTCTGTGTCATGTTTGTGTATTCACTGTCCCTGTTTGAGTAACTCCCATTATGGGACATTATGGGACAAAGCACTTCCATGCCTCTGTCCCTTAACCTTGATCATTGGACTGATGTCCGCTCAAGTACCAAGAATCTTTCTTTTTCAGTAAAATGCCGGACCTGGCAGACTCTCTGTGCTTCAGAATGGCCCATCCTAGGAGTCGGATGGCCCCCAGAAGAATCCTTCCACTTCCCTCTAATCCGAAAAGTCAGAGATATTGTCTTTCACCGGGGCCACGTGGCCACCCAGATCAACAGCCATATACCCCTTGCCCCACGATCCTATCATTCCAACATTCTGCTCCTCCCCCTCTTCCCTCCATTCTGAGTCATAAGACTGGACACTCCTCTCTCTCCTTATCCTCTACCCTCGCTCCCCAACGCACAACATGTTCCAGATGATCCTCCCGCCGCTGACTCAGCCTCTCCGCCGCTAGAGGCAATTGGGCCAGACCCAAGCCCTCCAGGGGACTTCCCCGCAGCAGCAGCAGCCCCTGCTCCCCTGAAGGAAGCTGGGCCACCTAAAAAAACCCGCAGGAGATGGATAATAGAAAACTCGGAAGCCCCTGTGATGCTCCCTCTCCATCCCTACAGGCCCATGAACCGACCCAACTGGGACCCCAACACCTTTAAATGTAGGTAGCATCTGTCCACTTATCGCCGTTCTCTAATAGTGGGTCTCTGAGCGGCCGCCAGAGGGCCGACTAATTTGTCCAAGGTAAGAGAGATTATCCAAGGGCCTAATGAGTCTCCTTCTATGTTTCTGGAGAGAATTATGGAAGCCTATAGGAAATATACTCCTTTTGATCCTCAGGCAGAAGACCAAAAGGCATCTGTTGCAATGGCCTTTATCGAGCAGACTGCCCTAGATATTAAGAGAAAGTTACAACGTCTAGATGGATTATAAGATATGACCTTAAGAGATTTAGTCAGAGAAGCTGAGAAAGCATATTATAAGAGAGAAACTGAGGAGGAAAGGGAATAGAGGAGAGAGAGAAGGAAAGGGAACAAAAGAAAGAGGAAAGAAGCAAATGGCAGAGTAAAGCATTGCCTAAGGTTCGGGTCACAGCAGCAAATAGGCCAGAAGTTAAAAAGCAGGGATACATAAAGGGTTACCTGGGCCCACGCCAAAGGCTGCCCCTGGCCTCAAATCAATGTGCCCACTGTAATAAAAAAGAACACTGGGCCAAAGAGTGCCCCCAAAAGAAGCAGCCACGCCAGCCCGCCGTGCTGACTCTAGAAGAGGACTAGAAAATTCGGGGCTCAGATCCCCTTCCCCAGCTCATAGTAACATTTGAAGTTGAGGGGAACACAGTGAACTTTGAAGTGATTACAGGAGCAGTATACTCAGCCCTTAAGACTTCACTGGCCCCCCTATCAATTAAATGGTCCCTAGTTCAAGGGGCTAATGGCAGTAGATATCGGGCTTGGACAACTAAGATGAACATGGACCTCGGAAAGGGAAAAGTCCACCACTGTTTCCTAGTAATTCCAGAATGCCCGGCCCCATTGATGGGCAGGAATCTGCTTACCAAACTCCGGACTAGAATAACCTTTAAACCTAATGGTCCCCAAGTGGAGGTTCTATAGCGTTCAGTATAAACTCCCATAGTCACATCTTTGACTATGTCCGTAGAAGATGAACATCAACTCTTTGCGCCCCATAGGACTAATCAAACAGGCAAACTACCCCATAAATGGATAAAAGATTATCCTAATGCCTGGGCAGAAACTGCTGGGTTAGGTCTAGTCATCAACAACCTCCAATAGTAGTAGAATTAAAAGCCTCTTCGTCTCCAATTAGTGTTAAACAATATCCTCTAAGCAAAGAAGCTAAGGATGGGATAAGGCCCCATATTCATAAATACCTGGCTCTTGGGGTCCTAAGGCCCTGTCAATCAGCCTGGAACACCCCCCGGTACCAGTAAGAAAGCCAGGAACTGGGGACTACCGTCCTGTTCAAGACCTAAGAGAGACCAACAACAGAGTGCAGGACATTCACCCCACAGTACCCAATCCATATAATTTGCTTAGCACTCTGAATCCGTAGCGGAAATGGTACACTGTGCTGGACTTAAAAGATGCTTACTTCTGCTCGCCTCTACATAAGAACTGTCAGTTGCTGTTAGCTTTAGAGTGGATAGACCCAGAACCTGGAACATCTGGCCAACTAACCTGGACTAGACTCCCACAGGGGTTCAAAAAATCCCCCACTCTCTTTGATGAAGCCCTCCACAGAGACATCAATGACTTCAAAACTGCACACCCCGAAAGTCACCCTACTCCAATAGTGGATGATCTTCTACTGGCAGCCGACACCAAGGAGACCTATGAGTCTGGGACCCAAGCACTATTATTCGAGCTTGCTCGGCTTGGATATAAGGCTTCTGCCAAAAGGCCCAAATTTGTCAGCAAGAAGTAATCTTCCTGGGTTATTCTCTCAGGGGTGGCAAACGATGGCTCCCTGAGCCCAGAAAAAAAAACTGTTGTGCAGATACTGCCCCAATCTAATAAGAGAAAACTCAGAGAGTTTCTTGGGACTGCCAGCTTTTGCAGGTTATGGACTCCTGGGTTAACATCTTTGGCTGCCCCTTTATACCCGCTGATAAAGGGGGATGCCCACTTCCAATGGACCCCTGAGCACCAACAAGCTATTGATAATGTCAAAAAAAGATGCTGCTATCTGCTCCGGCCTTAGCACTCCCAGATGTAGAAAACCCTTCACTCTCTACATCGAGGAAAAGGAAGGAATAGCACGGGGAGTGCTCACTCAGTCTTTTGGACCTTGGAAAAAGCCGGTAGCATATTTATCCAAAAAACTGGACCCAGTGGCTAGAGGGTGGCCCCATTGCTTAAGTGCTATAGCAGCGGCAGCCCTTCTAATAAAAGATGCTCATTAATTAACGTTGGGACAGAAGCTAACCATTATATCCCCCCATGCCCTGGAGAGCATGATCTGTTAGCCTCCAGAGAGGTGGCTATCAAACTCCAGAATAAACCACTACCAGAGCCTTTTGCTTGACAAAGACAGAATAACGCTGGGACCCCCTGCTCCACTCAACCCACCTACACTGCTGCCAGAAGAATCATCAGGACCCGTCACTCATGAGTGTCAACACATACTGGCAAGGAAACCAGTATACAACAAGACTTGAAGGATCAGCCACTGCCTTGCCCTGAAGTCGTATGGTTTACAGATGGCAGCAGCTTCCTCCAAGATGGTAAGCAGGGGGCTGGAGCAGCAGCAGTTAGCAAAACTAATTTCATCTGATACTCGGGTCTCCCAGAAGGGACATCAGTCCAAAAAGCAGAACTAATTGCCCTTATGAAAGCATTGGAACTAGCAACAGGCAAAAGGGCCACCATATAAACTGTTAGCCACTATGCATTTGCCACTGTTCATATGCACGGGACTATTTACCAACAATGGGGGCTATTAACCTCTGCGGGAAAGAAATAAAGAATAAAGATGAGATCCTCCACCTTCGCTCAGCAGTGCAGGGCCATAAGGAACTAGCTATAGTGCACTGTCCAGGGCACCAGAAGAGAAACAATCCCGTGGCAGTTGGAAACAGAAGGGCAGATGAGGAAGCTTAATTGGCAGCCCTAAACGGAGTGACTCTGTTAACTTTTTTCACACCGGGGGGAACAAAAATCAGGAGACTTGGCCGCCCCGGAACATTCAGGCAACTTATCATCTGAGGAGACAGATACAGAACTCTGGGACCCTACAGAGCCAAGTTTACAATTTCAAAAAGCCCACCTTTATGTCAAAGATGTACACCAGCTCAACCACTTAGGCTCAAAAAAGTTATAAGCACTCTTAAAGGACCGAATAAAGGACTTATTATTGACTGACTCACAGAGGAAAAAAATATCTGAGCTGGTGACTAGAGCTTTTCAAGTCTTCCAATTAGTTAATACTTTCCCATCCAAGAGTCCTGCAGGGATGCGCATACGAGGAACCAGACCAGGACAATTCTGGGAAGTGGACTTTACTCAAATTAAGCCAGCAATGTATGGACTTAAATATCTCCTAGTCTTTGTAGATGCTTTTTCAGGATGGGTCGAAGCCTTCCCAATGAAGAAAGAAACAGCTCAGATGGTGGTCAAAAAGATCCTAGAAGACAGTTTTCCAAGGTTCGGTCTGCCTAAGGTAATAGGGTCTGATAACGGACCGGCATCCATGGCCAAGGTAAGTCAGGGATTTTTCAGGACCCTGGGGATTAATTGGAAGTTATATTGTGCTTATAGACCCCAGAGCTCAGGACATAGAGAAACGACGAATAGAACCATCAAAGAGACTTAACGAAAATAATCTTGGAGACCGGCATAAAAAATTGGACTATGCTCCTACCTCATGCACTTTTTCGTGCAAGAAATACCCCTCCGCCTCTTTGTGTAACCTCACCCCTTATGAAATTCTCTACGGTGCCCCTCCTCCATTAAGGGACCTAACCCCAACTCTGAGATTAATGATTCCTTCAACAGCCCCTTGCTAGACAGAGTTAAAGCCCTTGAACAAACCCAGCACCCAGCGATACCTGTGAAAACAGTTGGCCACTGCTTATCAACCTGGAGACGAGGGAACTCCACACTGATATCAAGTGGGAGACTTCGTCTACATGAGACAGTGTCAGGTGTCATCCCTGGAACCCTGCTGGAAAGGACCATACCAGGTGCTGCTTATAACACCTACAGTGGTGAAAGTGGATGGGATCACTTCCTGGATCCATACCTCCCATCTCAATCCTGCGCCCTCTCCAGACTCTGGCTGGAAACTGAAACAGACTGGTAACCCTCTCAAGTTGCATGTCCGTGGTGTGGGTAGGGCTATGGATTCTTCCCCTGACCACCAGCAGTCCTAATCCCCATCAGCCTGTTCAGCAACAAAGGCAAGTTTTATAAATCCTACTGGGCAAGTAGTGTGGTCTATTTCACATACAGCCCCCTTATGGACTTGGTGGCCATCTCTCCACCCGGATATTTGTCAGCTTGCCATAGGCCTCTCTGACTGGGATCTCCCTGACATAGTGGAACCCACACAAATGCCACTCAAACCCAAACCAGGGCAACATAGACCAACTTACCCCATGAATTATTGATGTCATCTCCCACAGCTCAGGTGTAAACTAGCCAGTCTTGTGTATTAAGTGTGCCCAGCTGATTTCTGAAGTCACAAACAGGCCCAAACCTGTGGAGGACCCAGTGACTTTTATTGTAGATCTTGGGGTTGTGAACACACGGGACCTACATTGTGAAACGCAAACTCCCCAGACAGTATGATTTGGGTAGGATGAAATGACATCTGGATTGATCCCAATAAATGTGCCGCTATCCAAGTGGTGTCAAAAACTTGCTGTGGAAAAAATAGTCTATGTTACCCCCTCAATATAACTTTCACTTCCAAAGGAAGGGGCTACCTCAGAACAACATGGCCTATGGGAAATACTTGGGGAATGCGATTCTATATTAATGGCCCTGGTTATGACTTTGGTCTCTGGTTCACCATCCTGATTAAAAAGGAAGAAAATCCCACAGCAATAGGGCCCAATCCCCTCAAGTCAGGAATTAAGCCTCCTCAACCTCCCATGCCTAGATCTACCAAAACCCCTCTACCATATCATTCTTCGCAGTTTCCATCTTTGCCTACTTCCCCAGTCCAGAGTACAGCTGACTTCTCCCCCTGGGAACTAATTAAAGGAACCTTTATGGTACTGAACTCCACACAGTCAGAACTCCTTGCATTTCAGCCCAGGTATTTGACAGCTCTGTACATTATTGTATAATGGTGCAGATACTCCCCAGGGTGCTCTATCATGATGCAGAATCCTTTGAAGGTCTACTAGGGGGACAACCAACCCGATTTTGCCGGGAGCCAGTGTCCCTTACTCTAGCCATCCTATTGGGGCTAGGAGCTGCTGCAGGAGTGGGTACAGGAACAGCTGATATGATCCATGGGTCACCACAAATGGCCTGATTAGAAACAGCAATAAATCAAGACTTGAAGACGTTAGAGACCTCCATCACACTTTTGCAGGAATCCTTAACCTCTCTCTCTAAAGTTGTTTTACAGAACAGTCGAGGATTAGACCTCCATTTTTTGAGGGAGGGGGACCTCTGTGCTGTACTGAGAGAAAAATGCTGTTTTTATGCTGACCATACTGGAGTTGTAAAATAATCCATGAGTAAATTGAGAAAATTCCTTGTAGAGCACCAGAGAGAAAGGGAGATTCAACAAGTGTGGTTTGAGTCATGATATACCCAGTCCCCCTGGTTAACTGCACTCCTATCAGCCTTAGCTGGACCCCTGATCATGCTCATGGTGTTGATAACTGTGGGACCTCGTTTGCTTAACTACATAGTTTTCTTTCTCCAGGCTCAGATTGGGCAGGTAAAACTCATGGTAATCAGACAGAAATACACTTCACTGGCAGAAATAGAATGTGAGACCCCACAATAATTATGATTCATTACTTTTAAGATTAAAAGTAGGCAGAAAAAGGAGTGAGAAATGAAAGAATTAATGAAATTGAAATTGAAACGTAAAGAAACAGGTTTTGTAAAGTTTACAAGCTGTGCTCAGAACCTGAAATTCCTGTGTCAGTGAAGACAATTCCCGGAACTGCCCGTTAGATGTGTTGAAATCTTCCCTGACCACCTAGTTACTTAACAACCCCTTCCCAGAAACCGTGCATGTCAGCACGTATACATCTCAGGGCTTCAACCAATCAGTTTAAATGTATACCCCTTCTCAGGGCTGACCAATCACCCCCTGCCCGAACTGTTCCCGCACATGAATGTGCTAATCATGTTTTACAGTTGTTATTTGATTTTCCCACAGTATATGATTGTCGCGACCCCTTGCCCGCAAGGAAGACGCAACTCAGAAATCTTCTTTCAGCAGTTTATTCAGGCCTTGATTAAAGTATCTTCTAGTGACCCCCCTCCTCCCGAGCGCCCAAGCACAGTCTAATAAAGCCTCCCACGTACCAATCTTAAGCCGCCACGTGGATCTTTCTCATAGGGTAGCAAGGGATAGCGTTCCAACTCTCCATAAAAGGAGTTGCTTACTACAGGCCACAGTGGAAGCCGGCGCCATCTTCTAATGGCGGCCACAATCTACAACAATGGCTTACCACAGTTCCCCCTTCTATTTTATAAAACAATGCAGGCGAAAGTAGAGGTCCTATCCCACTGTGCAGAAGCGGCTGCAATGTATGGTTCAGTCCTAAGGAGGCGCCTTCCCCAGACCTGACCCCATATCAGCCGACGCCTTTTTTCGTAGGGCGGGGGCGTGGACGTCAAACCCGCATGCAATAGGACATGCTTTCCTTGAGGTCCGTTGAGGGATCACTCAAGTGCAGTGCTTTGCCTCGCATCCTGCATCTTGACGACGGCGAGAAGTAGGGCAACACAGGTAGCCTGGTAACAAAAACAAATTTTTAGTTGGCAACACAATCCCTAAGGCCCAGAGGAAAGTAAAGAGTCTGTAGCCGAGAAGAAAGACCAGTCCTAAAACCCATCTGCGTGCAATGGTAAAAAGACCTCCAGAGTGCAAGGGCTATTCAGTACTGGGGGAGAATAAGAAAGAGGACATGCCAATCCCAGTGCACTGTAAAATTAACTTGGGGTGCAATGGCCATGCCCAGAAAATCACTGTTTAAGATGCGCAAGCCAGATTTGCGGAGACATGCCATTTTCCAAGGCCGCAAGAGCCTATACAATCATAGCCTTCTCCTGTGTATGGCGAGTTTTAAGGCGACAGAGAAGCCACAAACAAAGTATAATACCGAAGCAACACATTGCCCCCAAAATGCCCACTCCCACCCACTCCTTAAAGAAGGAAAAGGCAGAAGATAGCCAACTGGTGAATTGACCCAAAGTCACTGGTTCGACACGGGTACTATTCAAAACAGCAATTTGAGTTAGTTGAGATTGGAGTAAGTTTTCTGCTTCCATGGACCAGGTTCCAGATAAATATTTCCCGATGATGTGGGAGGCATTCCTGGAATCATTAAATCTGACAGAGGTTATACATAAATGTGCACGTTGATCAACACAACCTAAATATACTAGATCAGACAATTTCTCAACTTGATCTTGAAGCAGATTTATCCTTTGATTAGCAGCCAGAATCCCAGATAAAATGTGTTGATTAATTCTACTTTGAGATGTACGTATGGTGGATGTTTGTTGAATAACCTCATTAAGAGTGGCAGCAGTTTGTACTTGGCTGGCCATGGCTACTCCAGCTGTAACTGCTGCAGCAGCAGATACCGCCACAGCTGTCACTATAACTGCCATAATACCAAAATCTTTACGGGCTCTAATCAGTTCAACAATAGGAAAAGATTCCGGATCCACAGTAACTGGGATCGGGACAAAGGTTGGAATTTTCATAATCACTGCCACAGTCCAAGAGCCATTCCAACACTCAGTTAAATAACAGGTAACATTAGAACAATTAAGCATCCCCTGTGATGTATCATTAGCCAAAAGAAACAGGAACGGAGATTGGAGACAGACTGCTTCAGAGGATAACGTAGCATTACTTAATTGTGAGTTATGTGAAATATTTCCAAGTCTCCTACCTCGATCCGAGTCTTGGATACTACCAGAAACATTAAACAACCAGCTTTTGACTCCTCGTAATTGAGCCAAAGTGGAGATATCAGCTGTGGCTCCCTTTTCATTGGAAATTAACCATTGAAACCAAGACCAACCTGTTCCTATAGAGGAATTACAGTTGGAAGAATTATATAAGTATCTTTTATGAGAGGGGGAAAGAGAGAAACCCTTAGAGACCTGATGTTTCTCCCAAGAGTGATCTTGACAAGGCGTGAATGTTCGGGGGGGTATCCTGTTTGTTGATTAGCAAACTTGCCTTGTCCCAAAAGCATATCCTTATCCTAGGCAGGGCGTCTCGCTGCATGATTTTGAGCAGCTTGCTCTACTGCACCCTCTAGCATAAATGCTCTCCAATCCAAAATTTCCCTGGGGAGACACAAGCGCAGACTAGATTAGCCCAATCTGAAGGAGTCATACAAAATCTAGCAAGTCCCTCCACCTGAGTAAGGGTGAAAGCGGCATCCACGCCATAAGTGCGGACAGATTCCGCCAAGGTTTTAATTATCTTAAAGTCTAAAGGCTCATGATATCTTCCCCTGTTATTGTCCTGAAATACAGGGTATGCAAGTCCCATATCTGTATTAACTGTCCTCCAAACTTGTGCATGATAAGATCTCCCGGAATTTTGGCTCCCCCCCACATACGGGGGTGGGGCAACCGGCACCATATCTTTTTCGAGATATTCTACCTCCTCCTCCTCAGAGTGTTGTTGACCAATATTGGATCCCGTCCCCTTTTTACAGTAGGCCTGCGTGCCCTGTAACCCTTGTTTCTTTTTCTTCATTTTTATCTTGCGTAGTTGTTGTAGGAATATATCAAGGTCCTCAGAACTCTCTGAGCCGCTTGTGTTCGCAGGCGTTTTTAATTCAGCCAAGTCTGGGTAGAGCCTTCTCCTATTTTTAGTTTCAGGCTCTTTTGCCTTCTCACTACTCTTACTCCCAATGCTCTCTGCCACTTCACTATGTGATCCTTCAGACTTTTCCTCATGTAGTTGCTCAAGAACAGCTTGACCCTCACTCACAGCTTCCTGGCATTTACTATCTACTATACATCCTCTAACTAACTTACAAAGTGGTATAACACCACCCTCTAAGGTACCTTGTTCACGAGCGAAATCTAGATCTTTCCCTAATTTGTCCCAGCTAGGTATAGTAAGGCTGCCCGAAAATGCAAACCACGGTGCAGCAATATCTGTCTTCTGTAAAAATCTCTGTAAAGTACTACGTTTCACTTCTAGTCCCTTGGAACGTAACAGGCCATGTAGGACCAGGAGAAGCGGACTTGAAGATGTGGCACCCATGACACAACAAAAGACACACAAAAAACAAAAGTGAAAGTACACAGTGCAGCTGCAATAAAATGTAACGCTCTCTCTTGCTTTACAGAGGAGCTGCCCTGCTTTGATCGCGGATCCCACTTACCTGGGACTAATCCCCGCTTTGATCGTGGATCCCACTTACCTGGGACTAACCGGTGCACCACACCTGACTACTGAAAGTTCTGGTTCCCGGGTCTCGGCACCACTTGTCGCGACCCCTTGCCCGCAAGGAAGACGCAACTCAGAAATCTTCTTTCAGCAGTTTATTCAGGCCTTGATTAAAGTATCTTCTAGTGACCCCCCTCCTCCCGAGCGCCCAAGCACAGTCTAATAAAGCCTCCCACATACCAATCTTAAGCCGCCACGTGGATCTTTCTCATAGGGTAGCAAGGGATAGCGTTCCAACTCTCCATAAAAGGAGTTGTTTACTACAGGCCACAGTGGAAGCCGGCACCATCTTCTAATGGCAGCCACAATCTACAACAATGGCTTACCACATATGTTGATTTGCTAAAGGAGGCTATGATGTATATAAAGTCCCTGCACTCTCTAAAGATTGTATATAATATCTTCTCAAGTTGTTCTTGGGGCTCTTTGTTCTTTGCTCCTCTGAAGTGAGCTTTGAGCCCCAGCATGCTGGACCCCAATAAACCATTTTCTGTGGCATGAGACAATAGGTGCTTGGGTTTTCTCATGTCTCCAAATCATATAAAGAATCTAGACCTGACAGTCAGTAAGCCTCAAATTGGAGAAGCAGTGCAGTATTAGCGGCAGGGCTATTTGATCACTCCTGAATCAAAGGAAGGGTGTTCAGGCCACCCAATGCCCTTCTGGACTTCAAATATTACCTAGATTTCTGTTTTCATACTTATATTTCACCAGTATATTCTTGTAAATATCGCAGGTTCCCAATACCTTAATTCATCCCACAGAATGATTCCTAAACCAAATCGAACCTGTTATTACCCTTAAACATGCAATATTTCCTCAATCTAACTTAACAGAAGAACAAGGATATTGTTGGTCTTACAATACAGGAATATAGGGGAACTTCCACCTGCTGAGAACCTCAAAGTTCCATGCAGAAATGATCCCTGAAGAAGATGTAGACACCTATGAAAGACCTGAGAGAGCAAAAGTCAACTTCCATGTAAAACAACCTGGTCAAAATGAAGGGATGTGTCTAAAAGCCTCTCTCTTCTTAATGTAGATTAAATCGACCAAACCAGGCCTGTGTGGAGAGCTGTTCCTGGGTGCCTATGGTTGATATACCATTCTATCTTGTGAAAGTGTCACAGGAAGTATGGGCAGCCTCCATCTCATGGAACCCTTGGAAGCAACTGTTAGGACAAAGTGGTTGCCAACGCAGTGACCTCATTCAGTTCGTGAAGGAAGTGACCTATCACACTTCCTTGGTGATGGAACTCTCTGAACTCGGGATCCAGGAAGCCAGGCACCCAGAGCCAGTCCCAGTCCCAGTTCCAGTGGTCTCACTTGTTTGGATTTACCAAGGACAGAGTCAGTCTTTCTTAGTACCTACTGAAGTGAGAATGGCCAAATGCCAGGAGAGCTGTGAAGAGGGGCCTTTTCTGAGAAAGCAGATAGTGGCTCAACCATGGCTCCTGACAACTTCACAGAGTTGGCAAAGAAGACCAGTTCTGAGATAGGACAGGCCATTTTGGTGGAACATAGTATGGCCCAAAAATCAGAGGAAACTCAGGATACTCACAGACATACTTGGGGGAAGGAGGTTCCATTGTGGGTGTCGGTGTGAGTTTGTGGTTTTTTCTCATGTTCTGAGAATAGGTAGGAAAGGCGGTTTGTTTGTTTGGACTGGAATGTTTCTAGAAAGTCGTTTGACAATGCGAGTGTTTCTATGTCAGTGTATCCCACTGAATCTGTTTTTGTAGACATTTGAAAAGCGAATGCATCAATGGTTGTGTCCTGTCTAGTAGAAAGCTTCCCCGCATTCATCTTGCCAAATTAAAGAATCAAGAGCTGCTTGCCTTATGGATGGGCAACACCTATTATCTTCCTAAGTTCCTCTTTTCTTCCTGAATACTGGCCACTCTCCAGAATAGCCTCATGGTATTATTTCCAAGATATGTACCACCTCCAAGCTCTGTGACATGATCATGTACTGGAAAGCTGAAGGGAATGAGAGCATCTCAGAAAACTCAGATATCAGTGCAACCACTAAAGTCTCAGTGGAGAAACACTACTTTGGACTTTTTTTCTGTTGTCCTGAATGTCAGGAAGGTGTTTGCCTCAGGCCACCCCTGTGTGAAACCTGAAGAAATCAATGTTCAAATGGAAAAGGATGGGCGTCACCTGTGGCTCTTTGCTTAATTGCTTTGGAAATGGATGTGGCTGAATCAGCCTCTTTGTCCTGTGTGAGGCAGTGGCTTAGATTCTCAGCACCTGATGGATCTAAAGAAAGTTTCCAAGTGTACATCCAAAACCAAAATGGCCAAAAGAGCAGTCATTGTGGATGAAGTCTCTCGCCTTCCTCTGTAAGCTTCCTGACCTCATCAAGTGAGAATAGATCCGTTGGGTCAAACCAGTTCTTCAAAGCCCTGATACCTCTGGCTTGGGTTTCTCAGGACAGCCCAATACCATAAAAGAAGCTCTCCTTCCCCAGACAGTCAGTTGGCCTGACACCTTCCTGGTGAAGCCAGAGGCAGTATTAAAGAAGGGCTATTTGATCACTCTTGGTTCACAGGAAGGGTGTCCAGGCCACCCTGACTTTAGGCAAATGAGGGGCAAGGGAGCTTATTTTTTACACGGTCTTGGGCTGCGCCCGTCATGGAAACCTCTAGCCAGAGGTTATTCAGAGTGTCTATGTTGAAGAAGATGAGGGCCATGTGGGAGTGTTTTGGTTTTAATTGTGGTCATTTGTTGGTGGTTGTAAGAGAATCCTGGGTCCACCTGGGCTGGAATTCTGGTGTGATGCCCCTTAAAGACTGAGTTCTGGAACTGACCTCAGAGAAGTATTGCCATTAATTGTGTTGGGATTTTAGGTGGCCATGCATGAGAGTCGCCATTGGAAACTGAGATCTAAGCCTGGGGTGGCTATTCACCAAGCACTGTCAATCTCAGCCAGGACATCACATGATTTTATTATGAAAGACTTGGCAGCCATTGTTGACAGTCAAAACACACATGGACCTCACATTGTAGACCTCAATGGGCCTGGCTTCATGTGGCCTTTTGGCCACACTTTGGGAAGCCTTGCCTCTGAGAATTCTCCAGAGGTTTCCTTGAAATGTGCTTCCTAAAAATTTAATGGTTCCTGAATGAATTGAAACCCACAGTTTCTCCAACTTCATCCTTGAAAAATTTCTAGATAAATACCATGAAATTTTTGAAATTTCCATGACCAGGTGGCACTGGAGAAACTTTGGATGTCCTGTTGCTGATCAAGAGTGTACCAGACAGTGCCTTCCTTGACTGGGTTTCATGAAAATGGTGTAGAACAGAGCTGCCAGTATGGTGGAGCCTGCTGAGTAGTGGGCCCAGAGCTGTGGTGTGCAGTTGTGTGATTAAACATCTGTGGTGGGGTCATGTGGATCTTACTTCGGCTTCCAAATGCTTGTGATTGACATGGTGCAGCCAGCAGACTTTTGTATATTAAGCCATCTTGTTAGATGGAGAGTTTTCAGGGCAATGTTCAGAATCAAGTTGCTACGGTCAAGTGGGCAAGCAATGTGGCATAGAAGCCTGATTGGTTCATTCTCCATCAGACCCTTACCCACCACACGTGACAGAACTCCCTCCAGCACTGTGTTCCAATTGAACTCCTTGTATTTTGTGAAGCAAATACCAAACTCCCAGTGCAGCAACAAGAAACACAACAAAATTGGAGAATGACCAAATGGCTTCACAGTCTACACGGAAAGATTCTTACACCCCAGTGGCCACAGCTTACCCACAAAGAGAGAATTCAGCACTGCTGCCTCATGTTCATTGGAAAATAAGAAACCATGTCCTCCATGTAACATAGATGCATACACAGCTTTGATGATCTCACTACAAAGGAAGCTAAAGCTCCTGAAAACAACATATATTTCAAGTGTACAATCTCAAAGACAGTTTCCCAGATGTCTTGAGGCCTGCACACTTCCATGTTTGTGGAGTGTTTACAGTCTCCATTACTTTTGGAAACTCCTCTACCACCTCCAGTGTTGTGAACTCCCGAGCATTTTCCATTCCAGATATGTATTCATAGATTTTCTAACTCTTCTCCTCTAATTGTATCTTACTTGGGGCGAAGGTAATGTCAAGGCATTGTTCTGGATGAGTGTGGGAAGATTTTTTTGTAGCACATATTTGCATACACATTGGATTCATTTTCCAATTATTCATTCAAAATACTTAATCCCTCATAGTAACCCACTCCCTACTAGACTCTGACTACAAATCCTAATATGATGGATAAAAATAGACCAAACCAAATTGAAATACAAGCAGTTCAGAGGATGCCAGGTGTACATTTGGACGTTCCTTTTGCATTATATATTGTAGGAGTTTTAAATCTAGTGAATTTTTTGTTGAAACACTTCTCCATGTGTTTTTAAAGTTAACAAATATGTGAATTCATGTCTCCATTTCTCTGTAGCCTAATCAGCACATATATTTTTATATGCACATATAGAATCCTACCTGGTACCACACGTACATTCTTGTGAGGTGGCTGACTTGGCAGATACAAATTGTAAGAAGAGATCACTCCTGTTAAACACTGTTGGAACTGAAAATTCAACCTATGCGTGAGTATCCTAGCTGAAAAACATTATACATAAATTCATGTTCAGTGAAATGAATATTTTTAGATCTGTGGATGATATATATTTCATGGTGAATTTCATTTGGCTTGTATATTAATACTTTTTAATTTCTGTGTGTGTATTTTAATGTCTGTGTATATATATATATATATATATATATATATATATATATATATATATATATATATATATTCCAGAGTTTTCAAAATATGAAATAAATGTATCTTATTATGTACTCCCTAAATTCATTAATATTTAAGTGCGTATTTATAATCAACTTTTCATAAGATTATTCTAAGACATATTCATCCTCCTGAAATACGTATTTGTTTCCTAGTACTGAAAACTAAGTTCAGTGAATTGTGCATACATATCCTAATATTTTTACACTAATTGACCCAGGTTAATATAAATGCAAGTAGATTCCTATGGGACATGATGTGTATTTTGA
This sequence comes from Callospermophilus lateralis, assembly GCF_048772815.1. Classification (NCBI taxonomy): domain Eukaryota; kingdom Metazoa; phylum Chordata; class Mammalia; order Rodentia; family Sciuridae; genus Callospermophilus; species Callospermophilus lateralis. The sequence continues at coordinate 110,195 of NW_027513923.1, forward strand.
CGTTCATTTTTTTTCAACACTTGTACATTACTATTTCCTCAGTTTATGCACATCATAAGATATATATTTCATCCACAAGTTCACAAATTTAAAGGCTTTTGTTTCACTTTCAATCACTTCCTGCTTCAGAACACTTGTATTCCTCCAGGTTACATGACTGGTTTTTCATGAGACTTCTTTCCAAACACATTATTTTCGATTTCCACAATTACCTTTGAAGCAAAACTCACACATTCTTCATGATAAACCATAACCCTAATATTACCATTAGATGTATAACTGGTTTGAATGAATGGATATATATCAATATAAGGTTTCCTGTATATTTTCAGATATCAACTCGAACCATTATTTAAGTTGGAACCAGTTATATTATTTATTTACATTATGGTCTATTCATGCATTATTTCTATATTCATAGACACAGTGTACACCTATTTGTACTCAAAATACTAATTTACACGTCTTCAAAATACTGTTCCTAGAAATGGTGAAAGAAATACTCATGTCACCTGATCTATATATACATTTTATCACAGTAATATTCTGGAAACAAAAAGCAAATGTCACACTTATGATTGTACTAAAGCCTAAATGGAAATTGAACATGGATTACTAAAATCATCGATGTTCAGGTTGCCTATTGCTCTCAAATGTCGATCCTATTGGTGACTACATATTTGTTTCTTTCTAAGATTATATGTTCAACCTCAAACCTGTTGAAAATGTCTAATCCTATTACTCACCTTATACTTTGCCTGATTTCCTAATGTCTCTATTGATATATATTTTCCCCAGTTCATCATTGTGACTGCCTCTTAACATGTGCTGATATTTACATTCACTCTCTACATAAAACCCTATTGCTAAAGACCATTTTGTCCAAATCCTATACTCACTCATCTTTCTAAAACTACCGACTATCTTTCTAATCCTAACAACTATCCCTTTTTGACTGCATGTTCTCTTCGACATTCAATCATCCAAGGTACAATGTCCTATACCATTGTATATTGATTTATCTGAGACATCTGTGCAGAAATTAATTCAAAGCTAAGTATCCCAATCAAGGGCACAATGCCCTTCTGGGCATCAAATCTTACCTAGATTTCTGTTTTCATATTTATATTTCAACTGTATATTTTGTAAATATCGCATGTTCCCATAACCATTATTCATCCTGCAGAATTATTCCTAACCCAATCGAACATGTTGTTAACCCTAACCATACACTGTTCGCTCAATCTAACTTTACAGAAGAGCAGGGAAAGAGTTGATCTTTCAATACTGGATTGTAGGGTATCTTCCATCTGATGAGAACCTCAAAGGTCCATGCAGAAATGATACGTGGAGAAGAAGAAGGCAGCTATGACGGACCTGAGAGAGCAAAAGTCATTTTCAATGTTAAACAACCGGGTCAGGATGAAGAGATGTATCTGAATCAGCCTTTCTCTTCTTAATGTAGAGAAGATGGACTAAACCAGGCCTGTGAGAAGAGCTGTTCCCGGGTGCCTATTGTTGATATACCATTCTAACTTGTGAAACTGTCTCAGGAAGTACGGGCAGTCTCCATCTACTGGGACCCTTAGAAGCAAATATCAGTACACACTTCCTTGGTGATGGGACACTCTGAACTTGGGATCCAGGAAGCCAGGCACCCAGAGTCAGTCCCAGTCCCAGTCCCAGTGGTCTCAAATGTTTGGATTTACCAAGGACAGAGTCAGTCTTTGTTGGTACCTACTGAAGTGAGAATGGCCAAATGCCAGGAGACCTCTGAAGAGGAGCCTTTTCTGAGAAAGCAGGTAGTGGCTCAACCATGGCTCCTGACAACTTCACAGAGTTGGTGAAGAAGACCAGATCTGAGACAGAACAGGCCATTTTTGGGGAACATAGTATGGACCACCAGTCAGAGGACACTCAAGATATTCACCAACATACTTGGGGGAAGGAGGTGCCGTTGTGGGTGTTGGTGTGAGTTTGTGGTTTTGTCTCTTTTCTGAGAATAGGTAGGAAAGACTGTTTGTTTGTTTGGACTGGAATGTTTCTAGAAAGTCGTTTGACAACGTGAGTGTTTCTATGTCTGTGCATTCCACTGTATCTGTGGTTGTAGACATTTGAAAAGCGAATGCATCAATGGTTGTGTCCTGTCTAGTAGAAAGCTTGCCAGCATTCATCCTGCACAATTAAAGAATGGAGAGAGGCTTGCCTTATGGATGGGCAACACCTACTATCTTCCTAAGTTCTTGTTTTCTTCCTGAATACTGGCCACTCTCCAGAATAGCCTCATGGTTTGGTTTCCAAGATATGTACCACCTTCAAGATCTGTTACATGGCCATGTACTGGATAGCTGAAGAGAATAGAAGCATCTCAGAAAACTCACATATCAGTGTGACCATTAAAGTCTCAGTGGAAAAACACTGCATTGGGCCTTTTGCTTACCTATTGTTCTGTTGTCCTGAATGTCAGGAAGATCTTTGCCCCAGGCCACCACTTTGTGAAGCCAGAAGAAAAGAGTTTTCAAATGGAAATGAATGGGCATCACCTGTGGCTCTTTGCTTAATTGCTTTGGAAAGAGATGTGGCTGAATAAGCCTCTTTGCCCTATGTGAGGCAGTGGCTTAGATTCTCAGCACCTGATGGATCTAAAGAAAGTTTCCCAGTTTGCATGCAAAATGAAAATGGCCAAAAGAGCAGTCATTGTGGACGAAGTCTCTCGCCTTCCTCTGTAAGCTTCTTGACCTCCATCAAGTGAGAATAGGGATCCTTTGTGTCAAATCAGTTCTTCAAAGCCCTACAGAGGCTAGCACATAAGGGCTTGGGTTTTCTCATGACACCAATTCACATAAAGAATCTATACCAGACAGTCAGTAGGCCTCAAATTAGAGAAGCAGAGCAGTATTAAGAGCAGGACTATTTGATCACTATTGGTTCACAGGAAGGGAGTCCAGGCCACCCTGACTTTAGGCAAATGAGGGGCAAGGGAGTTTATTTGGAAAACTTTCTTGGGCTGTGCCCCTCATGGAAACCTTCAGCCAGAGGCTATGAAGAGTGTCTATGTGGAAGAAGATGAGGGCCATTTGGGAGTGTTTTGGTTTTAATTGTGGTCATTTGTGTGGTGGTTGGAAGAGATGACTAGGTCCACATGGCTTGAACTCTGGTGTGATTCCCCTTACAGACTGAGTTCAGGAACTGACCTCAGAGAAGTATTGCCATGAATTGTGTTGGGATTTTAGGAGACCACGCATGAGAGTTGCCTTTGGAAACTGAGATCAATGCCCAGGGTGGCTTTCCGCAGAGCATTGTCAATCTCTGCCAGGGCATCACATTATTTTATTCTGAAAGACTTGGCAGCCATTGTTGACAGTCAAAACACACATGGGCCTCAAATTGTAGACCTCAATGGGCCTGGCTTCATGTGTCCTTTTGGCCACTCTTTGGGAAGCCTTGCCTCTGAGAGTTGTCCAGAGTTTCCTTGAAATGTGCTTCCTCAAACATTAATGGTTTCTGAATGAATTGAAACCCACAATTTCTCCAACTTTATCCTTGAAAAATGGCTAGATAAATACAATGAAATTTTTGAAATTTTCATGACCAGGTGGCACTGGAGAACCTTTCAATGTCCTCTTACTGATGAAGTGTGTACCAGACAGTGCCTTGATTGACTGGGTTTCATGAAAATGATGTAGAACAGAGATGCCAGTATGTTGGAGCCTGCTGAGTAGTGGGCCCAGAGCTGTGGTGTGCAGGTGTGTGATAAAACATCTGTGGTCGGGCCATGTGTATCTGACATTGACTTCCAAATGGCTTGTGGCCGACATTGTGCAGCCAGGAATCACTTATATGTCTGATAACTCTCCATATAAGGCATCTTGTTATATGGAGATGTTTCAGGACAATGTTCAGAATCAGGTGCTATGGTCAAGGGGACAAGCTATGTGGGATAGAAGCCTGGTTGATGCATTCTCCTGCAGACCCTGATCTATTTCATGTGACAGAACTCTCTCCAGCACTGTGTCCCAGCTGAATTCCTTGTATTTTGTGAAGCAAATAACAAACTCCCACTGCAGCAGCAAGAAACACCATGAAAAGTGGAGGATGACCAAATGGCTTCACAGTCCACACGGGGAGTCACTTAGCCTTCAGTGGCCACAGTTTACCTACAAAGAGTGAATTCAGCACTGCTGCCTCATGTCCTTTGGAAAATAAGAAACCATGTCCTCCACGTCACATAGATGCAGATCCAGCTTTAATGGTCTCATTTGAAAGAAAGCTAAAGCTCCTGACAACAACATATATGTCAAGTGCCCATCCTCAGAGGCAGTTTCTAAGGAAGTCTTTAGGCCTGCAGAGCTGCATGTTTGATAGCGTTTACCTATTAGACCAGGATGCAAGAAAAGACCACTGACTCCAATTAAAATCAAGTTAAAGCAAGCTTATAATTTCCACTGCCCAGGTGGCCTCTCCCTCCCAAAACAGTGGGAACAAGACAGCCACCCAAATTTCCTACAGCCCAGGTTTATAACCCAGAATTTTACACTACAGGGGGGTTACAAATATCAGAACTCTGACAAGCATCACACTAATCGTAGTTTATATATATATATATATATATATATATATATATATATATATATATATATATATATATATATATTTTTTTTTTTTTTTTTTTGCTGGCCCCAACATCAGAATTTATGAAAACCATTAGAACCTCAGAGAGGGTCATTGTCTGGCCAGGGAAGGCCAATATTTATGAGGTGTCAATAAAGTTTCATAGAGGGCTGTTCCTGGTCGAAGTGCCAGGCATGGGTGAGTTCAAGGCCACGGGCAGGTATTCCAAGCACGTTCAGAATTTGGTGTAATTTATAGTTAAGCCAAAATTTTCTTTTCATGGCTTTGTGGCAAGATGGATCCAAATTTTAATAAAAGATCAGGTTGGGTCTATCATTCCCCCCTTTTCTAATGTGTCCCTTTCAAATCTTTGATAGGGTAGGGGAAGAGCACTGAGGGAATTTTAATACCTCAAGTAACAGTCTCCATATTTTTTGAACTCACACAAAACCAGTCTCCCTGATTTTCCCTGACTTAATTAATTACTTAAAATGAAAGTCTATCTATTTTTGGCTCCATTGTTGTAAGAAGAGAGTCGTCACTCATTTTGGCTTCTTCTGAGCTGAGAGAGGGTGACATGAGGGGGCACAGCATGAGGGATATGAGTTGCCTTTTAGAAGTCAATTCGGTTTGAAGTCTGGTTGTGGTAGAACAGTTTGTAAAGTCATCTGGGGATGGGTTTTTCTATGAGAGAAACAAAAACCATGAGTACTGAATAAATGTTGCAGCAGCTGAAACATGTCACTGTATAGATGTCCCCTCATCTGTCTTCAATATCCCCAGTTATCAGGACTTTCAACTTAACTTTTAGTGTCATAGTTGTTTCACCCCATAAGATACAGTTTAATAATATAATATCATCTGATCTTGCAAATTCCTTTTACTAGTATGACCTCTGTGTGTAATAGAGAAACCTTTAATTCTGTTATTCAGGGCTGGATAATCGTACTAGCAAATACCAAGCCTACCTGTGTAGGTTAGGAATATCTGTAGGCCTTAAACAAAAAACTTCTGCCTCTGGTACCTCCTCTTGATAGTCTCTTTTTATACTCATCAGGCATTACTGTCTGAGAATCCTTCTTTGTAGCCTCCAGTCTTACTTATTTTGAGAGGCTACCATAAAGTGTATACGTTAAAATATTATTATAACTATTATTTTTTAAAATGCCCAGGAATGGCTATATTTTGGGTTTATCTGTCTTTGCTAAGAGTTTAAGATGAAGCAGTAAAACTGACTTTTGTTTCTATCTATTGTTAACAGTCAGTTGAGATTTTATGGGAGTCATTCCTGGGGAAACTTGAGAGCAGCTTCTCAGTTCTGCTAGTGCCATTTGCGCTAGGTGAGTCCAGGTCTTGTTGACCATGTGGCTTCTCTGGGAAGCATCAGGAATATCTCCCTTCTCTGATGACTCTCTTCTTTGTAGAAAATGCACTGATTGGCTTTCTGTTCTCCAGTGGTCTCATTAATCTTCCTGATCAGGAGGTTATGTGGCTCAGAGTTGCAAAGTTCTTTAGAGAAGTCTCCTGTTCCCTGGATACAGACTGACTCAGAGGGCAAGAGCCAAATATTTGTTTTATTGTCCCTTTTCATTTAAATTAAATTTTAAATCCTAATCTTAAACATCCAGCAAATAAATTTTAACAGCCTTATATTAAGAGTACTGTGCTTTAATGTCTATAATTAAAAATTATTTATCTTTTTATTATTTGGGATCTGTATTTTTCTGTCTTGTAGGTGATGACTTATTATCTTAAATTAACCAATATTGTGTTCTAAAAGCAACTCTTTTGTAAAACACTAACAGGGAATCTTTAGTTAACTTATAAGGAAATTCAAAATAAAATTAACAAGAGTAAAAATACTTAGTTCGTGTAATAACTACCCTGAATTTTAGGCTGAGTTATACATTATATCCCCTTTTTGAGATCCTAGTAATCTTGACAGAAAAACATAACTTTAAATTAAATAACATCTGACCTACTGCTTTCGTAGTTATTCTCACATGTTGTAAGATGAGACACAGAGCCTTATCTCAGGTAAGGCAGGGCTCTATATAAATCTTAAGTGTTTTAGTTCTAAAGCTGATCTTTGTTTTCTAAATATCATTTTACACAGTATACATAAATTGTTTGAGGTCACATGAATATTAGCTAACACCATATGATATCACATTTAAAACATGAATTAAAGAAAGGCTGAAAGTTTTTAACCTTTACATAGATTAGGCGCTCATTAACTTAAAAATATATTTAAATTTTTTCCCAATGTAAAAAGTAACATAAAACTTTATATATCTTATTGATAACAAGTAAATAAATCCCCAATATATATATATATATATATATATATATATATATATATATATATATATATATATATATTTTTTTTTTTTTTTTTACCATACAACTTCAGAACACCAGCTTGATGAAATGCTCTTTTAAAGTTTCTACCTTACAGAATTGTATACCTGGAAGATATGAGCACATTAATAGCATCACAATGACATTGATGTTTTTACATTAACCAAGTTTAGCTTTTAAAGAAATGGCAGTAGAGTGCTATAAAATAACAGTACTTATTTAATCAGTTGTTTAATTTTTATGGTTGCTTGTTCTAGAAAAATAAAACTTTATAAACACAATGTTATGGGTAAACTTTTGTTTTAAGAAATTTGTGTCGCTTTATCACATGACTGATTTTTACAATCTTATACAGACTTTAGAACAAACTTACACAGACCTTACTAAATCAA